>NC_092038.1:13843188-13868045 GCF_003086295.3 Arachis hypogaea
TTATCCCCTGGTGAGAAGCCTTCAGTGGGAATTTTCTTATTTCTCCACCCTTTTGGCCTCTTCTTCTTTTCTTCTTTCTCAGGAGATAATTCATGCCTTGGTGGTTCTTTATCTGGAGTGTTGAGGCTCCCATCTGGGGGTTTTGGATCTAGTTCCTCCTTGATTTCTTTGGTCTGTTGCACCATCTCTACTTCTTTGAAGCATGGATTTGGAAGTCTTGGAGTTAACTCATTGAATGCCTCTTTCAAGCTATGATCCATGCCTTTATCCTCTGTATAGTCTTCTTCTTGAGTGGGTTCATGCAGGGTTTTAAAAACATGGAATGCTAGTGCTCATCATGCACTCTCAACAGAATTCCCCTTTTTCAACATCTATCAATGCTCTGCCTGTAGCCAGGAAAGGCCTCCCCAGAATGATGGGAGTGTTAGGGTCCTCCTCCATATCCAGGATGATAAAATCAGCTGGGAGAAGGAATTTCCCCACCTTTACCAGTACATTCTCTACAACTCCAAGTGCTTGCTGGATGGATTTGTCAGCCATTTGCAGGAGTATTCGTGTGGATTTCAGCTCACAAATTCGGAGTTTTCTCATTAGAGACAAAGGCATCAAGTTTATTCTTGCACCAAGGTCACAGAATGACTTCTCAATTATTATGTCCCCTATGGTGCAAGGTATGTAAAAACTCCCAGGATCATCTTTCTTCTCTGGCAACTCTCTTTGGAGGATAGCATACATTCCTTTGTCATCTCAACAATCCGTCCTTCCTTCAGGGATCTTTTCTTTGTCAGCACTTCCTTCATGAATTTGGCATATAGTGGCATCTGTTCAAGTGCTTCCAAAAAGGAATATTGATGCTAAGTGTCTTGAATATGTCCAGGAATTTTGAGTATTGCTTATCCTCATTTTCTTTTTTAAACCTCTGAGGATATGGAAGTTTGGGGACACAAGGATTCACTCCTTCCCTCTTCTCTTGTAGTTGTGATTCAAGGGTGTTCTTGTATCCCTTAGAAATTTTTGCATTTTTGGTTTCTAGATCCTCTTTACTTTTCCCTTCTGTCTCTTCTTGTGGAACTTCTCTGTTATGTTTGTCCTGATTGATGGCTTCCTTCTTCATAGTCTTCTCACTTCCCACTGTGATTACTTTGCACTCCTCCCATTTTGTGGCTTTTCCTTTGTCCCTTGGGTGTTCTTCAGTGACATTGGGGAAGGCATTTGCTCTCTTCTCATCCATTTCTGAAATTTGCTTAGCCATTTGCCCCATGTGTCTCTCAAGGTTTCTGATTGAGGTTTCTTGGTTTTTGAATGCCAGGGTCTGATCTTTCCTTGCAGCTTCCTGATCTTGCTATCTCTTGATTTTTCATGAGTTTCTCCATCATTTTCTCTAGACTTGAGATTCTTTGAGAGTCTGAATTTGGTTGTGGTTGTGTGAAATGGAAAGTTGTTTGAATTAATTGTGGGGGTACTTTGTGGGTGGGATGCGGATGTGGAAAAGTTATTCTGATGGTTTTGTGAGTTATTATGGGGTTAGTGATATGTGTTTTGTGAAATTTTGAATTGGTTAGTATTATTGGATGAATGGTTATGGTTATTTGTGTTGCTGAGGCTGCCAGAGTTGAAGTCCCTTTGTCCTTGATTCTGATGCTCACCCCACCTTGAATTAGAATGAGTCTTCCAGGGTGTCTTGTGTGTATCACCATGAAAATTGTGTTGAAATGAACTTGAAGTATTGTTCATGCATTGCACCTGCTCAGGGCTTTGTTGCTCAAAATTGAATGTCCCAAAAGTTTCTTCAGATTGATTCCACCCATGTGAGGTTTGAGATTGGCATTGTGAGTTTACTGCAACACCTTGCAGTCCATCAATTTTCTTGGCCATCATTTCTATTTGTTGCTGAAGCTGTTGATGCATCTGTTTGTTTTGTGCCAAGAGAACGTCAACACCTTCAAGCTCCAGCACATCCCTTCTCTGGGCTGGTTGGCGTTGTCTTTGATGAGCAAAGAAATATTGATTGTTTGCCACCATCTCTATGAGGTTTTGGGCTTCCTCTGCTATCTTCATTAGCTGCAATGAGCCTCCTGCTGAATGATCTAATGCTTCTTGAGCTTTCTGGGTCAACCCTTCATAGAAGTTTTGGAGTCTATCCCACTCACTAAACATTTCTGGGGGACATTTCCTGATTAAGGCCTTGTATCTCTCCCAAGCATCATACAGTGACTCTCCATCCATTTGAATGAATGTTTGCACCTCTGTTTTCAGCTTGATAATCCTTTGAGGAGGATAGAACTTGGCTAGGAATTTGCTCACTAAGTCTTCCCAATTATTGATGCTTTCTTTGGGAAATGTCTCTAGCCATTGAGTGGCCTTATCCTTCAGAGAGAATGGAAACAGCAGTAGCTTGTAGATGTCTGGATGCACACCACTTGTTTTGACAGTTTCACAAATCCTGAGGAAGATGGATAAGTGTTGGTTTGGATCTTCAAGTGGACTTCCTCCATAGGAGCAATGTTTGCCCAGAGTGAAAGTTGAGGCTCACTCAAAAATTATTATGCATGAAAGTGGGTAGTATGCACCCCCACAGTTACTTGCATTGGGATATGTAAGAGGCCAACACCCTTCTGCAGGCGTAGTTGCCTCCCGCTCTCACGCACCTCACCTCCATGACTTGCAAGAATCAAAACAAACAAATGAAACATGAGACATCTAATGCAAAATGTGGTTAGAGGTTAGGTGACACAATGTGCAACGTTAATGTCTTAGTTAAAAAGAAAAAAAAAGCTTAATCTAGACCACCACACTACTTAATCATTGTCATCTAATTCAATCCCCGGCAACGCCCAAAAACTTGATGTGTGGAAACGATCCAACACAAAACTCACCGGCAAGTGTACCGGTCGCATCAAGTAATAATAACTCACATGAGTGAGGTCGATCCCACAGGATTGAAGGAATTGACAATTTTAGTTTAGGGGTTGATTTAGTCAAGCGAATCAAGTTTGTTGAGTGGTTTTATTTAACAGAAATAAATTGCTTGAATGTAAAGGGAGAGGGGAAATGCAGTAAATTAAGAGAACAGGAAAGTAAAATGCTGAATCTTAAAGAACAGAAATAAATGACTGAAACTTAAAGTGCAAGAAATGTAAATTGCAGTAACTTAAATGGCAAGGATATTAAATTGCTTGAATGTAAAAGGGATTGAAGGATGGAGATTCAGAATTCACAAGAGAAAGTAATTGCAACAATTAATAAAGTAGAAGATGAATTGGAATAAAACTAAATTCAAACAGAAATGAAATTAAGTGCAGAGGGTTCACAGAAGAACCAACAGAAAATGGGATCTCAGCTCAAGAACTAGATAGCAAAGTCCTAGATCTCAATTTGCCTTCCCAGATCCCAATTCAACAAAGCAATAACAAGGAAATTGAAGAAGAAGCAGTAAAGGAATTGTAATAAACCGTCAATTATGCAGAAGAGAATTAAAGAGATTTGAATGGAGATTGAGACAAATTTCCTCAATTCTTCACACCCCAAAACTCAAAACAAGAAATTAAAATGCCCAAGCAAGAACGAGGAAGAAGAGAGATCAATTCTCCTCCCCAATTTTGAAATCTCAGTAAACCCAAGAAATTCAAAGTCAAAAATAAATAAAATCAAAAAAGTAAAATTTAAAGTACCATCAAAACTAATCCTATTATACACTTTCTATTCTGGATTTGGATTTGGATGGGCTTTTATTGGTGGAAGAAATGAATTAAGTTGGATTTTAAATTTGTTTGCCCAAAAAATAGCTCCAGGAGGCTGCCTGCCCTGTGAAGGCAGGGCAGAAAATGTGCGGTTGGTGCTTGCGTGCTTGGTGTGTGATGCTGCAGATGCCTGCCCTGCCCTCGCGGAGGCAGGCAGAACTTTGGTGCACCAGATTTGTGCCTGTGCGTGCTGCTGGTGCTGCCGAGTGGTGCCTGTGCGTGCTGCTGGTGCTGCCGAGCCTTCCCTTGGTGCGCCAGAATGGTGCGCTGGCTGTGCACCACAAAATGCTGCCCTGCCCTCGCGGAGGGCAGGGCAGTGTTTCCAAAAGTGAAGTTCCAAGTTCGAAACTTGGTGGATGCACACGCTACCCATTTTCCTTGGCTTTCTTGGCACCATAATGAGGCCTAGTTCCTTGCTTCCTCGTTGTTCCGTGTTCGACTCTTGTGGCTAGCATTGGTAGGCTTTTTCCTTTGATTTATTTTCCGTGAAGGCCCGATAGTGCCCTTGTAGAGGGCAGGGCAAGTTTTGCTTTTCTTTGATCCAAGGCACAATTTTGTGCTCTGCCCTTGTCGTGGGCAGGGCAGAGTTTGCCTTTCAAGCCTTGTTTCCTTATGTTGCCCTCCTAGAGGGCATTGTGCCCTTGTGGAGGGCAATACTTGCTTCCTCCATTATGCGCCACGCCTTTTTCTCCTTGGGCCACGCTTCCTTAAGCCACGCTTTCCTCTTTTCTTCTTTTCTTCACCTACATTAAACCAAAACAACTACTCCAAGTATCACTAAATTCACAAGGCTTATAAATCAATTAAAAATCAATTAAATTTAGCTTAAACCTCATGAGTTAACATTAATTTCATGGTGGTTGTTTGATTTAAAGAAGTTATGCATTTTCACTCCAAATCACTTACTTATGATTCAAGAAAGTGCAAAAAGACTAATAAAACAAGTGAAATTAACTTGAAAAATGGGTATATGATGACTTGTCATCACAACACCAAACTTAAATCTTGCTTGTCCCCAAGCAAGCATCAAAATTAAGAGCAATTGAAATGAACAAGAAAAGAACACATATCCTTATTAGGCATATAGCAGAACTTGATTTATGGGATCTTTATGCAGACAATGATAACTCAACTATTATTGCTGTTACATAATGTACATCTTTCCTCAAAAGCTTGTTAATCTTGCTGTTATAAGACTTACTTTTTAATTACACCCTTGCTAACTTTTCTTTTCTTATAATGCTTAACAAGCTTATTACTCTTTTGGAGGTTTGGTGTCTAATGTTGCAGTAGTAGCCTTTGGCTTTATTATTTTTTTTCTTTTACTCAACATCTTTCCACCACAGACACATGGCTCACTATTTCTTCCTAGGATCATTGATGCCCAGCATCTCTTTGGATAACTAAATGTTCTGTATCTAAGTTGCTCTTTATTGTGGACTTTCAATTGGCCATCCCAAATCAGTTGATCTAAGTGACCGGGTTTTAAAATACCCCTTAGAATTTACTCATCCAAGCATATCTCAGTACAAGAACATCACAGGCATATGTCCTAGGGTCCAAGCTATTGGTGTCCAACCTTTATTTTTTTTCTTGCCATTTTGGCTTTTTCTTCTTCCTTTTCTTTCTATTTTTGTTCCCAAGGGCTTTTTCATTATTGATAAGACTTTAACAGCAAAACCACATAAAAAATATTATAACAATTTTTGATTATCCACCATTTACACATAACTTATTTGCACAGAGCACTCCCAAATTTTTATTTAGCATGGAACCGACTTTAATAAGTATGCAGTTTTATTTCTTTCCTTTTCTGTCCTTTGCGTCTTTGGTTAATTCAAAACATTTCACCACATATTTTCTAAGTTGGTTGACTTTTTGTTTTTCTTTGGGATCTAGCCAACTTCTGGCAAAAAGTTTGCTTGCTTCTCAAGCCCTTAATTATATGGTTAGTATGCATAAACTGAGTGTGGTTCTGGATTGATTGGTGTGGGAACACCAAACTTAATTGTTTGCCACTGCCTCTTATGCCACAATTTTAACCACATGTGAAACCTTGTGTCCTTGCTAAAGGTTAATGAGATTAAAGCTAGAAAGCAATTAAATGTCGAATAATGTGTTTGGTTGCTTGGAGCTAGCATCATGCAAGAGGTGAGAATGTATTTTTAGATGAGATTTCTGGTGGAACACCAAACTTAGAATCTTTCATTCTCTCTTAAATTGTTTTGGTGTGTAACACCAAACTTAGCTCCTTGCAATCCATACCAATTATTCAACATTTTTGTTAAAAAAAAAACTATGAAAAGAAAACTACCTCAGGTTGGGTTGCCTCCCAACAAGCGCTTCTTTATTGTCACTAGCTTGACATCTTACTCTTTGATCATGGGGGGTGAAAATCATAGTGCCTCAGCTTTTCTCTTCTTACTGTGGACTTCCTTCCAGTCTCCTCTTTGATGATCTCTAGGTGTTCAAGTGAAAGGATCCGGTTCACAGTATATGCACTCAGATGATTGTGGAGACACCTTCATTGGTTGGGTGTTTAACATCACTTTAATCCCCCTGGTGAGAAGCCTTCAGTGGGAATTTTCTTAT
This sequence comes from Arachis hypogaea, assembly GCF_003086295.3. Taxonomy (NCBI): domain Eukaryota; kingdom Viridiplantae; phylum Streptophyta; class Magnoliopsida; order Fabales; family Fabaceae; genus Arachis; species Arachis hypogaea. The sequence continues at coordinate 13,849,521 of NC_092038.1, forward strand.
TTCTCCACCCTTTTGGCCTCTTCTTCTTTTCTTCTTTCTCAGGAGATAATTCATGCCTTGGTGGTTCTTTATCTGGAGTGTTGAGGCTCCATCTGGGGGTTTTGGATCTAGTTCCTCCTTGATTTCTTTGGTCTGTTGCACCATCTCTACTTCTTTGAAGCATGGATTTGGAAGTCTTGGAGTTAACTCATTGAATGCCTCTTTCAAGCTATGATCCATGCTTTATCCTCTGTATAGTCTTCTTCTTGAGTGGGTTCATGCAGGGTTTTAAAAACATGGAATGCTAGGTGCTCATCATGCACTCTCAACAACAATTCCCCTTTTTCAACATCTATCAATGCTCTGCCTGTAGCCAGGAAAGGCCTCCCAGAATGATGGGAGTGTTAGGGTCCTCCTCCATATCCAGGATGATAAAATCAGCTGGGAGAAGGAATTTCCCCACCTTTACCAGTACATTCTCTACAACTCCCAAGTGCTTGCTGGATGGATTTGTCAGCCATTTGCAGGAGTATTCGTGTGGATTTCAGCTCACAAATTCGGAGTTTTCTCATTAGAGACAAAGGCATCAAGTTTATTCTTGCACCAAGGTCACAGAATGACTTCTCAATTATTATGTCCCCTATGGTGCAAGGTATGTAAAAACTCCCAGGATCATCTTTCTTCTCTTGGCAACTCTCTTTGGAGGATAGCACTACATTCCTTTGTCATCTCAACAATCTGTCCTTCCTTCAGGGATCTTTTCTTTGTCAGCACTTCCTTCATGAATTTGGCATATAGTGGCATCTGTTCAAGTGCTTCCAAGAAAGGAATATTGATGCTAAGTGTCTTGAATATGTCCAGGAATTTGAGTATTGCTTATCCTCATTTTCTTTTTTAAACCTCTGAGGATATGGAAGTTTGGGGACACAAGGATTCACTCCTTCCCTCTTCTCTTGTAGTTGTGATTCAAGGTGTTCTTGTATCCCTTAGAAATTTTTTGCATTTTTGGTTTCTAGATCCTCTTTACTTTTCCCTTCTGTCTCTTCTTGTGAACTTCTCTGTTATGTTTGTCTTGATGATGGCTTCCTTCTTCATAGTCTTCTCACTTCCCACTGTGATTACTTTGCACTCCTCCCATTTTGTGGCTTTTCCTTTGTCCCTTGGGTGTTCTTCAGTGACATTGGGGAAGGCATTTGCTCTCTTCTCATCCATTTCTGAAATTTGCTTAGCCATTTGCCCCAGTGTCTCTCAAGGTTTCTGATTGAGGTTTCTTGGTTTTTGAATGCCAGGGTCTGATCTTTCCTTGCAGCTTCCTGATCTTGTTTTGCTATCTCTTGATTTTTCATGAGTTTCTCCATCATTTTCTCTAGACTTGAGATTCTTTGAGAGTCTGAATTTGGTTGTGGTTGTGTGAAATGAGATGGTTGTTGTTGGAAGTTGTTTGAATTAATTGTGGGGGTACTTGTGGGTGGATGCGGATGTGGAAAAGTTATTCTGATGGTTTTGTGAGTTATTATGGGGTTAGTGATATGTGTTTTGTGAAATTTTGAATTGGTTAGTATTATGGATGAATGGTTATGGTTATTTGTGTTGCTGAGGCTGCCAGAGTTGAAGTCCCTTTGTCCTTGATTCTGATGCTCACCCCACCTTGAATTAGAATGAGTCTTCCAGGGTGTCTTGTGTGTATCACCATGAAAATTGTGTTGAAATGAACTTGAAGTATTGTTCATGCATTGCACCTGCTCAGGGCTTTGTTGCTCAAAATTGAATGTCCCAAAAGTTTCTTCAGATTGATTCCACCCATGTGAGGTTTGAGATTGGCATTGTGAGTTTACTGCAACACCTTGCAGTCCATCAATTTTCTTGGCCATCATTTCTATTTGTTGCTGAAGCTGTTGATGCATCTTTTTGTTTTGTGCCAAGAGAACGTCAACACCTTCAAGCTCCAGCACATCCTTCTCTGGGCTGGTTGGCGTTGTCTTTGATGAGCAAAGAAATATTGATTGTTTGCCACCATCTCTATGAGGTTTTGGGCTTCCTCTGCTATCTTCATTAGCTGCAATGAGCCTCCTGCTGAATGATCTAATGCTTCTTGAGCTTTCTGGTCAACCCTTCATAGAAGTTTTGGAGTCTATCCACTCACTAAACATTCTGGGGGACATTTCCTGATTAAGGCCTTGTATCTCTCCCAAGCATCTATAGTGACTCTCCATCCATTTGAATGAATGTTTGCACCTCTGTTTTCAGCTTGATAATCCTTTGAGGAGGATAGAACTTGGCTAGGAATTTGCTCACTAAGTCTTCCCAATTATTGATGCTTTCTTTGGGAAATGTCTCTAGCCATTGAGTGGCCTTATCCTTCAGAAAGAATGGAAACAGCAGTAGCTTGTAGATGTCTGGATGCACACCACTTGTTTTGACAGTTCACAAATCCTGAGGAAGATGGATAAGTGTTGGTTTGGATCTTCAAGTGGACTTCCTCCATAGGAGCAATTGTTCTGCACCAGAGTGATAAGTTGAGGCTTCAACTCAAAATTATTTGCATGAACATTGGAGTGAGTATGCTACTCCCGCAGTTTCTTGCATTGGGGATAGTATAAGAGGCCAACACCCTTCTTGCAGGCTGGGTACTGTTGCTCACTCCCTCTTCACGCACCTCAGCCTCCATGACTTGCAAGAATCACAAACAAACCAAATGAAACATGGACATTCTAATGCTAGAATGTGGTTAGAGGGTTAGGTGACACAATGTGTCAAACAGTTAATGTCTTAGTTAAAAAGAAAAAAATGCTTAATCTAGACCTCCACTTCACTTAATATTGTCAATCTATTTCAATCCCCGGCAACGGCGCCAAAAACTTGATGTGCGGAAAATGATCCAACACAAAACTCACCGGCAAGTGTACCGGGTCGCATCAAGTAATAATAACTCACATGAGTGAGGTCGATCCCACAGGGATTGAAGGATTGAGCAATTTTAGTTTAGTGGTTGATTTAGTCAAGCGAATTTAGTTTTGGTTGAGTGGGTTGTATTTAACAGAATATAAATTGCTTGGAATGTAAAGGGAGAGAGGGGAAATTGCAGTAAATTAAAGAGCAGGAAAGTAAACTTGCTGAATCTTAAAGAACAGGAAAGTAAATGACTGAAACTTAAAGTGCAAGAAATGTAAATTGCAATAACTTAAATGGCAAGAAATATAAATTGCTTGAATATAAAAGGGGAATTAAGGATTGGGAATTCAAGAATTCCAGCAAGAGAAAGTAGATTGCAACAATTAATAAAGTAGAAGATGAATTGGAATAAACTAAAGTTCAAACAGAAATTGAAATTAAAGTGCAGCAGGGTTCACAGAAGAACCAACGAGGAAATTGGGATCTCAGGACTCCAGAGACTAGGTAGCAGAGCCTAGACCTCAATTGCCTTCCTAGACCCAAGTTCTCAAAGCAATTAACAAGAAATTGAAGAAGAAGCAGTAAAGGAATTGTAATTAAACTCAATTATGCAGAAGAGGAATTAAAGAGATTTTGAATGGAGATTGAGACAGAATTTCCTCAATTCTTCACACCCAAAACTCAAACAAGAAAAATAAAAATGCCCAAGCAAGAATGAGGAAGAAGAGAGATCAATTCTCCTCCCCAATTCTCTGAAATCTCAGTCAAGTTCCCAAGGGAAAGTTCAAGAGCTCAAAAATGAAAGTGCAAAATTCAAAAGTTAAGTAAAAGGTCCTAATTACATCAAACTATCTCCTATTTATACACTTTCTATTCTTGGATCTTGGATTTGGATGGGCTTTGATTTGGTGAAGAAATGAGTTAAATTGGATTTTTAATCCAATTTTTAAGCCCATGAAAAATTGCTTCCAGGAGGCTGCCCTGCCCTTGTGGAGGGCAGGGCAGAAAATGGTGCGTGTTGGTGCTTGCGTGCTTGGTGTGTGATGCTGCAGGATGCTGCCCTGCCCTCGCGGAGGGCAGGGCAGAACTTTTTGGTGCACCAGATTTGTGCCTGTGCGTGCTGCTGGTGCTGCCGAGTGGTGCCTGTGCGTGCTGCTGGTGCTGCCGAGCCTTCCCTTGGTGCGCCAGAATGGTGCGCTGGCTGTGCACCACAAAATGCTGCCCTGCCCTCGCGGAGGGCAGGGCAGTGTTTCCAAAAGTGAAGTTCCAAGTTCGAAACTTGGTGGATGCACACGCTACCCATTTTCCTTGGCTTTCTTGGCACCATAATGAGGCTAGTTCCTTGCTTCCTCGTTGTTCCGTGTTCGACTCTTGTGGCTAGCATTGGTAGGCTTTTTCCTTTGATTTATTTTCCGTGAAGGCCCGATACTTCCCTTGTAGAGGGCAGGGCAAGGTTTTGCTCTTCTTTGATCCAAGGCACAATTTTGTGCTCTGCCCTTGTCGTGGGCAGGGCAGAGTTTGCCTTTCAAGCCTTGTTTCCTTATGTTGCCCTCCTAGAGGGCATTGTGCCCTTGTGGAGGGCAATACTTGCTTCCTCTATTATGCGCCACGCCTTTTTCTCCTTGGGCCACGCTTCCTTAAGCCACGCTTTCCTCTTTTCTTCTTTTCTTCACCTACATTAAACCAAAACAACTACTCCAAGTATCACTAAATTCACAAGGCTTATAAATCAATTAAAAATCAATTAAATTTAGCTTAAACCTCATGAGTTAACATTAATTTCATGGTGGTTGTTTGATTTAAAGAAGTTATGCATTTTCACTCCAAATCACTTACTTATGATTCAAGAAAGTGCAAAAAGACTAATAAAACAAGTGAAATTAACTTGAAAAATGGGTATATGATGACTTGTCATCACAACACAAACTTAAATCTTGCTTGTCCCCAAGCAAGCATCAAAATTAAGAGCAATTGAAATGAACAAGAAAAGAACACATATCCTTATTAGGCATATAGCAGAACTTGATTTATGGGATCTTTATGCAGACAATGATAACTCAACTATTATTGCTGTTACATAATGTACATCTTTCCTCAAAAGCTTGTTAATCTTGCTGTTATAAGACTTACTTTTTAATTACACCCTTGCTAACTTTTCTTTCTTATAATGCTTAACAAGCTTATTACTCTTTTGGAGGTTTGGTGTCTAATGTTGCAGTAGTAGCCTTTGGCTTTATTATTTTTTTTCTTTTACTCAACATCTTTCCACCACAGACACATGGCTCACTATTTCTTCCTAGGATCATTGATGCCCAGCATCTCTTTGGATAACTAAATGTTCTGTATCTAAGTTGCTCTTTATTGTGGACTTTCAATTGGCCATCCCAAATCAGTTGATCTAAGTGACCGGGTTTTAAAATACCCCTTAGAATTTACTCATCCAAGCATATCTCAGTACAAGAACATCACAGGCATATGTCCTAGGGTCCAAGCTATTGGTGTCCAACCTTTATTTTTTTTCTTGCCATTTTGGCTTTTTCTTCTTCCTTTTCTTTCTATTTTTGTTCCCAAGGGCTTTTTCATTATTGATAAGAGTCTTTGTAACAGCAAGCTAACTCACATTTGAATGAGAATGATATTATGCAACAATTATTTCATGAGTTATGCATTTAATCAAACACATATACCACCATTAACTTCCATTCCTACTTATGCAACATTGGATATTTTACTTTTCTATTCAAACAAATCTCTTTTATTTAAGCATGTGGGAAACAAGACAAAATTTTAAGCTAAGTGATGAATAACAAGCATTATGCAGATTTAGCATTTTTAACAAACAATTTCACTTGCAACTAGATAAACACTTTTAGCAAGACATACAATGGTTTCCAGATTCAAAACATTTCACAGCAGCAAGGATTAAGTTTAGATACAACCTTTGAAGTTGCAGTCCTTTGATTCTTCCTTTTGTTGTGTTCTCTTTGAGTTAAGATGCATAATGTCTTCAAGTGTTGACTTATGTCCTGCATAATTCTCAAAGTTGCTTGCTTCTCAAGCCCTTAATTATATGGTTAGTATGCATAAACTGAGTGTGGTTCCTGGATTGATTTTGGTGTGGGAACACCAAACTTAATTGTTTGCCACTGCCTCTTATGCCACAATTTTAACCACATGTGAAACCTTGTGTCCTTGCTAAAGGTTAATGAGATTAAAGCTAGAAAGCAATTAAATAGTCGAATAATGTGTTTGGTTGCTTGGAGCTAGCATCATGCAAGAGGTGAGAATGTATTTTTAGATGAGATTTCTGGTGGAACACCAAACTTAGAATCTTTCATTCTCTCTTAAATTGTTTTGGTGTGTAACACCAAACTTAGCTCCTTGCAATCCATACCAATTATTCAACATTTTTGTTAAAAAAAAACTATGAAAAGAAAACTACCTCAGGTTGGGTTGCCTCCCAACAAGCGCTTCTTTATTGTCACTAGCTTGACATCTTACTCTTTGATCATGGGGGGTGAAAATCATAGTGCCTCAGCTTTTCTCTTCTTACTGTGGACTTCCTTCCAGTCTCCTCTTTGATGATCTCTAGGTGTTCAAGTGAAAGGATCCGGTTCACAGTATATCACTCAGATGATTGTGGAGACACCTTCATTGGTTGGGTGTTTAACATCACTTTATCCCCTGGTGAGAAGCCTTCAGTGGGAATTTTCTTATTTCTCCACCCTTTTGGCCTCTTCTTCTTTTCTTCTTTCTCAGGAGATAATTCATGCCTTGGTGGTTCTTTATCTGGAGTGTTGAGGCTCCCATCTGGGGGTTTTGGATCTAGTTCCTCCTTGATTTCTTTGGTCTGTTGCACCATCTCTACTTCTTTGAAGCATGGATTTGGAAGTCTTGGAGTTAACTCATTGAATGCCTCTTTCAAGCTATGATCCATGCCTTTATCCTCTGTATAGTCTTCTTCTTGAGTGGGTTCATGCAGGGTTTTAAAAACATGGAATGCTAGGTGCTCATCATGCACTCTCAACAACAATTCCCCTTTTTCAACATCTATCAATGCTCTGCCTGTAGCCAGGAAAGGCCTCCCCAGAATGATGGGAGTGTTAGGGTCCTCCTCCATATCCAGGATGATAAAATCAGCTGGGAGAAGGAATTTCCCCACCTTTACCAGTACATTCTCTACAACTCCAAGTGCTTGCTGGATGGATTTGTCAGCCATTTGCAGGAGTATTCGTGTGGATTTCAGCTCACAAATTCGGAGTTTTCTCATTAGAGACAAAGGCATCAAGTTTATTCTTGCACCAAGGTCACAGAATGACTTCTCAATTATTATGTCCCCTATGGTGCAAGGTATGTAAAAACTCCCAGGATCATCTTTCTTCTCTTGCAACTCTCTTTGGAGGATAGCACTACATTCCTTTGTCATCTCAACAATCTGTCCTTCCTTCAGGGATCTTTTCTTTGTCAGCACTTCCTTCATGAATTTGGCATATAGTGGCATCTGTTCAAGTGCTTCCAAGAAAGGAATATTGATGCTAAGTGTCTTGAATATGTCCAGGAATTTTGAGTATTGCTTATCCTCATTTTCTTTTTTAAACCTCTGAGGATATGGAAGTTTGGGGACACAAGGATTCACTCCTTCCCTCTTCTCTTGTAGTTGTGATTCAAGGGTGTTCTTGTATCCCTTAGAAATTTTTGCATTTTTGGTTTCTAGATCCTCTTTACTTTTCCCTTCTGTCTCTTCTTGTAGAACTTCTCTGTTATGTTTGTCCTGATTGATGGCTTCCTTCTTCATAGTCTTCTCACTTCCCACTGTGATTACTTTGCACTCCTCCCATTTTGTGGCTTTTCCTTTGTCCCTTGGGTGTTCTTCAGTGACATTGGGGAAGGCATTTGCTCTCTTCTCATCCATTTCTGAAATTTGCTTAGCCATTTGCCCCATGTGTCTCTCAAAGTTTCTGATTGAGGTTTCTTGGTTTTTGAATGCCAAGGTCTGATCTTTCCTTGCAGCTTCCTGATCTTGTTTTGCTATCTCTTGATTTTTCATGAGTTTCTCCATCATTTTCTCTAGAATTGAGATTCTTTGAGAGTCTGAATTTGGTTGTGGTTGTGTGAAATGAGATGGTTGTTGTTGGAAATTGTTTGAATTAATTGTGGGGGTACTTTGTGGGTGGGATGCGGATGTGGAAAAGTTATTCTGATGGTTTTGTGAGTTATTATGGGGTTAGTGATATGTGTTTTGTGAAATTTTGAATTGGTTAGTATTATTGGATGAATGGTTATGGTTATTTGTGTTGCTGAGGCTGCCAGAGTTGAAGTCCCTTTGTCCTTGATTCTGATGCTCACCCCACCTTGAATTAGAATGAGTCTTCCAGGGTGTCTTGTGTGTATCACCATGAAAATTGTGTTGAAATGAACTTGAAGTATTGTTCATGCATTGCACCTGCTCAGGGCTTTGTTGCTCAAAATTGAATGTCCCAAAAGTTTCTTCAGATTGATTCCACCCATGTGAGGTTTGAGATTGGCATTGTGAGTTTACTGCAACACCTTGCAGTCCATCAATTTTCTTGGCCATCATTTCTATTTGTTGCTGAAGCTGTTGATGCATCTGTTTGTTTTGTGCCAAGAGAACGTCAACACCTTCAAGCTCCAGCACATCCCTTCTCTGGGCTGGTTGGCGTTGTCTTTGATGAGCAAAGAAATATTGATTGTTTGCCACCATCTCTATGAGGTTTTGGGCTTCCTCTGCTGTCTTCATTAGCTGCAATGAGCCTCCTACTGAATGATCTAATGCTTCTTGAGCTTTCTGGGTCAACCCTTCATAGAAGTTTTGGAGTCTATCCCACTCACTAAACATTTCTGGGGGACATTTCCTGATTAAGGCCTTGTATCTCTCCCAAGCATCATACAGTGACTCTCCATCCATTTGAATGAATGTTTGCACCTCTGTTTTCAGCTTGATAATCCTTTGAGGAGGATAGAACTTGGCTAGGAATTTGCTCACTAAGTCTTCCCAATTATTGATGCTTTCTTTGGGAAATGTCTCTAGCCATTGAGTGGCCTTATCCTTAAGAGAGAATGGAAACAGCAGTAGCTTGTAGATGTCTGGATGCACACCACTTGTTTTGACAGTTTCACAAATCCTGAGGAAGATGGACAAGTGTTGGTTTGGATCTTCAAGTGGACTTCCTCCATAGGAGCAATTGTTCTGCACCAGAGTGATAAGTTGAGGCTTCAACTCAAAATTATTTGCGTGAACATTGGGAGTGAGTATGCTACTCCCGCAGTTTCTTGCATTGGGGATAGTGTAAGAGGCCAACACCCATCTTGCAGGCTGGGTACTGTTGCTCACTCCCTCTTCACGCACCTCAGCCTCCATGACTTGCAAGAATCACAAACAAACCAAATGAAACATGGACATTCTAATGCTAGAATGTGGTTAGAGGGTTAGGTGACACAATGTGTCAAACAGTTAATGTGCTTAGTTAAAAAGAAAAAAAATGCTTAATCTAGATCTCCACTTCACTTAATCATTGTCAATCTATTTCAATCCCCGGCAACGGCGCCAAAAACTTGATGTGCGGAAAATGATCCAACACAAAACTCACCGGCAAGTGTACCGGGTCGCATCAAGTAATAATAACTCACATGAGTGAGGTCGATCCCACAGGGATTGAAGGATTGAGCAATTTTAGTTTAGTGGTTGATTTAGTCAAGCGAATTTAGTTTTGGTTGAGTGGGTTGTATTTAACAGAATATAAATTGCTTGGAATGTAAAGGGAGAGAGGGAAATTGCAGTAAATTAAAGAGCAGGAAAGTAAACTTGCTGAATCTTAAAGAACAGGAAAGTAAATGACTGAAACTTAAAGTGCAAGAAATTTAAATTGCAGTAACTTAAATGGCAAGAAATATAAATTGCTTGAATATAAAAGGGGAATTAAGGATTGGGAATTCAGAATTCCAGCAAGAGAAAGTAGATTGCAACAATTAATAAAGTAGAAGATGAATTGGAATAAACTAAAGTTCAAACAGAAATTGAAATTAAAGTGCAGCAGGGTTCACAGAAGAACCAACGAGGAAATTGGGATCTCAGGACTCCAGAGACTAGGTAGCAGAGCCTAGACCTCAATTGCCTTCCTAGACCCAAGTTCTCAAAGCAATTAACAAGAAATTGAAGAAGAAGCAGTAAAGGAATTGTAATTAAACTCAATTATGCAGAAGAGGAATTAAAGAGATTTTGAATGGAGATTGAGACAGAATTTCCTCAATTCTTCACACCCAAAACTCAAACAAGAAAAATAAAAATGCCCAAGCAAGAATGAGGAAGAAGAGAGATCAATTCTCCTCCCCAATTCTCTGAAATCTCAGTCAAGTTCCCAAGGGAAAGTTCAAGAGCTCAAAAATGAAAGTGCAAAATTCAAAAGTTAAGTAAAAGGTCTTAATTACATCAAACTATCTCCTATTTATACACTTTCTATTCTTGGATCTTGGGATTTGGATGGGCTTTTGATTTGGTGAAGAAATGAGTTAAATTGGATTTTTAATCCAATTTTTAAGCCCATGAAAAATTGCTTCCAGGAGGCTGCCCTGCCCATGTGGAGGGCAGGGCCGAAAATGGTGCGTGTTGGTGCTTGCGTGCTTGGTGTGTGATGCTGCAGGATGCTGCCCTGCCCTCGCGGAGGGCAGGGCAGAACTTTTTGGTGCACCAGATTTGTGCCTGTGCGTGCTGCTGGTGCTGCCGAGTGGTGCCTGTGCGTGCTGCTGGTGCTGCCGAGCCTTCCCTTGGTGCGCCAGAATGGTGCGCTGGCTGTGCACCACAAAATGCTGCCCTGCCCTCGCGGAGGGCAGGGCAGTGTTTCCAAAAGTGAAGTTCCAAGTTCGAAACTTGGTGGATGCACACGCTACCCATTTTCCTTGGCTTTCTTGGCACCATAATGAGGCCTAGTTCCTTGCTTCCTCGTTGTTCCGTGTTCGACTCTTGTGGCTAGAATTGGTAGGCTTTTTCCTTTGATTTATTTTCCGTGAAGGCCCGATACTTCCCTTGTAGAGGGCAGGGCAAGGTTTTGCTCTTCTTTGATCCAAGGCACAATTTTGTGCTCTGCCCTTGTCGTGGGCAGGGCAGAGTTTGCCTTTCAAGCCTTGTTTCCTTATGTTGCCCTCCTAGAGGGCATTGTGCCCTTGTGGAGGGCAATACTTGCTTCCTCTATTATGCGCCACGCCTTTTTCTCCTTGGGCCACGCTTCCTTAAGCCACGCTTTCCTCTTTTCTTCTTTTCTTCACCTACATTAAACCAAAACAACTACTCCAAGTATCACTAAATTCACAAGGCTTATAAATCAATTAAAAATCAATTAAATTTAGCTTAAACCTCATGAGTTAACATTAATTTCATGGTGGTTGTTTGATTTAAAGAAGTTATGCATTTTCACTCCAAATCACTTACTTATGATTCAAGAAAGTGCAAAAAGACTAATAAAACAAGTGAAATTAACTTGAAAAATGGGTATATGATGACTTGTCATCACAACACCAAACTTAAATCTTGCTTGTCCCCAAGCAAGCATCAAAATTAAGAGCAATTGAAATGAACAAGAAAAGAACACATATCCTTATTAGGCATATAGCAGAACTTGATTTATGGGATCTTTATGCAGACAATGATAACTCAACTATTATTGCTGTTACATAATGTACATCTTTCCTCAAAAGCTTGTTAATCTTGCTGTTATAAGACTTACTTTTTAATTACACCCTTGCTAACTTTTCTTTTCTTATAATGCTTAACAAGCTTATTACTCTTTTGGAGGTTTGGTGTCTAATGTTGCAGTAGTAGCCTTTGGCTTTATTATTTTTTTTCTTTTACTCAACATCTTTCCACCACAGACACATGGCTCACTATTTCTTCCTAGGATCATTGATGCCCAGCATCTCTTTGGATAACTAAATGTTCTGTATCTAAGTTGCTCTTTATTGTGGACTTTCAATTGGCCATCCCAAATCAGTTGATCTAAGTGACCGGGTTTTAAAATACCCCTTAGAATTTACTCATCCAAGCATATCTCAGTACAAGAACATCACAGGCATATGTCCTAGGGTCCAAGCTATTGGTGTCCAACCTTTATTTTTTTTCTTGCCATTTTGGCTTTTTCTTCTTCCTTTTCTTTCTATTTTTGTTCCCAAGGGCTTTTTCATTATTGATAAGAGTCTTTGTAACAGCAAGCTAACTCACATTTGAATGAGAATGATATTATGCAACAATTATTTCATGAGTTATGCATTTAATCAAACACATATACCACCATTAACTTCCATTCCTACTTATGCAACATTGGATATTTTACTTTTCAATTCAAACAAATCTCTTTTATTTAAGCATGTGGGAAACAAGACAAAATTTTAAGCTAAGTGATGAATAACAAGCATTATGCAGATTTAGCATTTTTAACAAACAATTTCACTTGCAACTAGATAAACACTTTTAGCAAGACATACAATGGTTTCCAGATTCAAAACATTTCACAGCAGCAAGGATTAAGTTTAGATACAACCTTTGAAGTTGCAGTCCTTTGATTCTTCCTTTTGTTGTGTTCTCTTTGAGTTAAGATGCATAATGTCTTCAAGTGTTGACTTATGTCCTGCATAATTCTCAAAGTTGCTTGCTTCTCAAGCCCTTAATTATATGGTTAGTATGCATAAACTGAGTGTGGTTCCTGGATTGATTTTGGTGTGGGAACACCAAACTTAATTGTTTGCCACTGCCTCTTATGCCACAATTTTAACCACATGTGAAACCTTGTGTCCTTGCTAAAGGTTAATGAGATTAAAGCTAGAAAGCAATTAAATAGTCGAATAATGTGTTTGGTTGCTTGGAGCTAGCATCATGCAAGAGGTGAGAATGTATTTTTAGATGAGATTTCTGGTGGAACACCAAACTTAGAATCTTTCATTCTCTCTTAAATTGTTTTGGTGTGTAACACCAAACTTAGCTCCTTGCAATCCATACCAATTATTCAACATTTTTGTTAAAAAAAAAACTATGAAAAGAAAACTACCTCAGGTTGGGTTGCCTCCCAACAAGCGCTTCTTTATTGTCACTAGCTTGACATCTTACTCTTTGATCATGGGGGGTGAAAATCATAGTGCCTCAGCTTTTCTCTTCTTACTGTGGACTTCCTTCCAGTCTCCTCTTTGATGATCTCTAGGTGTTCAAGTGAAAGGATCCGGTTCACAGTATATCACTCAGATGATTGTGGAGACACCTTCATTGGTTGGGTGTTTAACATCACTTTATCCCCTGGTGAGAAGCCTTCAGTGGGAATTTTCTTATTTCTCCACCCTTTTGGCCTCTTCTTCTTTTCTTCTTTCTCAGGAGATAATTCATGCCTTGGTGGTTCTTTATCTGGAGTGTTGAGGCTCCCATCTGGGGGTTTTGGATCTAGTTCCTCCTTGATTTCTTTGGTCTGTTGCACCATCTCTACTTCTTTGAAGCATGGATTTGGAAGTCTTGGAGTTAACTCATTGAATGCCTCTTTCAAGCTATGATCCATGCCTTTATCCTCTGTATAGTCTTCTTCTTGAGTGGGTTCATGCAGGGTTTTAAAAACATGGAATGCTAGGTGCTCATCATGCACTCTCAACAACAATTCCCCTTTTTCAACATCTATCAATGCTCTGCCTGTAGCCAGGAAAGGCCTCCCCAGAATGATGGGAGTGTTAGGGTCCTCCTCCATATCCAGGATGATAAAATCAGCTGGGAGAAGGAATTTCCCCACCTTTACCAGTACATTCTCTACAACTCCAAGTGCTTGCTGGATGGATTTGTCAGCCATTTGCAGGAGTATTCGTGTGGATTTCAGCTCACAAATTCGGAGTTTTCTCATTAGAGACAAAGGCATCAAGTTTATTCTTGCACCAAGGTCACAGAATGACTTCTCAATTATTATGTCCCCTATGGTGCAAGGTATGTAAAAACTCCCAGGATCATCTTTCTTCTCTTGCAACTCTCTTTGGAGGATAGCACTACATTCCTTTGTCATCTCAACAATCTGTCCTTCCTTCAGGGATCTTTTCTTTGTCAGCACTTCCTTCATGAATTTGGCATATAGTGGCATCTGTTCAAGTGCTTCCAAGAAAGGAATATTGATGCTAAGTGTCTTGAATATGTCCAGGAATTTTGAGTATTGCTTATCCTCATTTTCTTTTTTAAACCTCTGAGGATATGGAAGTTTGGGGACACAAGGATTCACTCCTTCCCTCTTCTCTTGTAGTTGTGATTCAAGAGTGTTCTTGTATCCCTTAGAAATTTTTGCATTTTTGGTTTCTAGATCCTCTTTACTTTTCCCTTCTGTCTCTTCTTGTAGAACTTCTCTGTTATGTTTGTCTTGATTGATGGCTTCCTTCTTCATAGTCTTCTCACTTCCCACTGTGATTACTTTGCACTCCTCCCATTTTGTGGCTTTTCCTTTGTCCCTTGGGTGTTCTTCAGTGACATTGGGGAAGGCATTTGCTCTCTTCTCATCCATTTCTGAAATTTGCTTAGCCATTTGCCCCATGTGTCTCTCAAGGTTTCTGATTGAGGTTTCTTGGTTTTTGAATGCCAGGGTCTGATCTTTCCTTGCAGCTTCCTGATCTTGTTTTGCTATCTCTTGATTTTTCATGAGTTTCTCCATCATTTTCTCTAGACTTGAGATTCTTTGAGAGTCTGAATTTGGTTGTGGTTGTGTGAAATGAGATGGTTGTTGTTGGAAGTTGTTTGAATTAATTGTGGGGGTACTTTGTGGGTGGGATGCGGATGTGGAAAAGTTATTCTGATGGTTTTGTGAGTTATTATGGGGTTAGTGATATGTGTTTTGTGAAATTTTGAATTGGTTAGTATTATTGGATGAATGGTTATGGTTATTTGTGTTGCTGAGGCTGCCAGAGTTGAAGTCCCTTTGTCCTTGATTCTGATGCTCACCCCACCTTGAATTAGAATGAGTCTTCCAGGGTGTCTTGTGTGTATCACCATGAAAATTGTGTTGAAATGAACTTGAAGTATTGTTCATGCATTGCACCTGCTCAGGGCTTTGTTGCTCAAAATTGAATGTCCCAAAAGTTTCTTCAGATTGATTCCACCCATGTGAGGTTTGAGATTGGCATTGTGAGTTTACTGCAACACCTTGCAGTCCATCAATTTTCTTGGCCATCATTTCTATTTGTTGCTGAAGCTGTTGATGCATCTTTTTGTTTTGTGCCAAGAGAACGTCAACACCTTCAAGCTCCAGCACATCCCTTCTCTAGGCTGGTTGGCGTTGTCTTTGATGAGCAAAGAAATATTGATTGTTTGCCACCATCTCTATGAGGTTTTAGGCTTCCTCTGCTATCTTCATTAGCTGCAATGAGCCTCCTGCTGAATGATCTAATGCTTCTTGAGCTTTCTGGGTCAACCCTTCATAGAAGTTTTGGAGTCTATCCCACTCACTAAACATTTCTGGGGGACATTTCCTGATTAAGGCCTTGTATCTCTCCCAAGCATCATATAGTGACTCTCCATCCATTTGAATGAATGTTTGCACCTCTGTTTTCAGCTTGATAATCCTTTGAGGAGGATAGAACTTGGCTAGGAATTTGCTCACTAAGTCTTCCCAATTATTGATGCTTTCTTTGGGAAATGTCTCTAGCCATTGAGTGGCCTTATCCTTCAGAAAGAATGGAAACAGCAGTAGCTTGTAGATGTCTGGATGCACACCACTTGTTTTGACAGTTTCACAAATCCTGAGGAAGATGGATAAGTGTTGGTTTGGATCTTCAAGTGGACTTCCTCCATAGGAGCAATTGTTCTGCACCAGAGTGATAAGTTGAGGCTTCAACTCAAAATTATTTGCATGAACATTGGGAGTGAGTATGCTACTCCCGCAGTTTCTTGCATTGGGGATAGTATAAGAGGCCAACACCCTTCTTGCAGGCTGGGTACTGTTGCTCACTCCCTCTTCACGCACCTCAGCCTCCATGACTTGCAAGAATCACAAACAAACCAAATGAAACATGGACATTCTAATGCTAGAATGTGGTTAGAGGGTTAGGTGACACAATGTGTCAAACAGTTAATGTGCTTAGTTAAAAAGAAAAAAATGCTTAATCTAGACCTCCACTTCACTTAATCATTGTCAATCTATTTCAATCCCCGGCAACGGCGCCAAAAACTTGATGTGCGGAAAATGATCCAACACAAAACTCACCGGCAAGTGTACCGGGTCGCATCAAGTAATAATAACTCACATGAGTGAGGTCGATCCCACAGGGATTGAAGGATTGAGCAATTTTAGTTTAGTGGTTGATTTAGTCAAGCGAATTTAGTTTTGGTTGAGTGGGTTGTATTTAACAGAATATAAATTGCTTGGAATGTAAAGGGAGAGAGGGAAATTGCAGTAAATTAAAGAGCAGGAAAGTAAACTTGCTGAATCTTAAAGAACAGGAAAGTAAATGACTGAAACTTAAAGTGCAAGAAATGTAAATTGCAGTAACTTAAATGGCAAGAAATATAAATTGCTTGAATATAAAAGGGGAATTAAGGATTGGGAATTCAGAATTCCAGCAAGAGAAAGTAGATTGCAACAATTAATAAAGTAGAAGATGAATTGGAATAAACTAAAGTTCAAACAGAAATTGAAATTAAAGTGCAGTAGGGTTCACAGAAGAACCAACGAGGAAATTGGGATCTCAGGACTCCAGAGACTAGGTAGCAGAGCCTAGACCTCAATTGCCTTCCTAGACCCAAGTTCTCAAAGCAATTAACAAGAAATTGAAGAAGAAGCAGTAAAGGAATTGTAATTAAACTCAATTATGCAGAAGAGGAATTAAAGAGATTTTGAATGGAGATTGAGACAGAATTTCCTCAATTCTTCACACCCAAAACTCAAACAAGAAAAATAAAAATGCCCAAGCAAGAATGAGGAAGAAGAGAGATCAATTCTCCTCCCCAATTCTCTGAAATCTCAGTCAAGTTCCCAAGGGAAAGTTCAAGAGCTCAAAAATGAAAGTGCAAAATTCAAAAGTTAAGTAAAAGGTCCTAATTACATCAAACTATCTCCTATTTATACACTTTCTATTCTTGGATCTTGGGATTTGGATGGGCTTTTGATTTGGTGAAGAAATGAGTTAAATTGGATTTTTAATCCAATTTTTAAGCCCATGAAAAATTGCTTCCAGGAGGCTGCCCTGCCCTTGTGGAGGGCAGGGCAGAAAATGGTGCGTGTTGGTGCTTGCGTGCTTGGTGTGTGATGCTGCAGGATGCTGCCCTGCCCTCGCGGAGGGCAGGACAGAACTTTTTGGTGCACCAGATTTGTGCCTGTGCGTGCTGCTAGTGCTGCCGAGTGGTGCCTGTGCGTGCTGCTGGTGCTGCCGAGCCTTCCCTTGGTGCGCCAGAATGGTGCGCTGGCTGTGCACCACAAAATGCTGCCCTGCCCTCGCGGAGGGCAGGGCAGTGTTTCCAAAAGTGAAGTTCCAAGTTCGAAACTTGGTGGATGCACACGCTACCCATTTTCCTTGGCTTTCTTGGCACCATAATGAGGCTTAGTTCCTTGCTTCCTCGTTGTTCCGTGTTCGACTCTTGTGGCTAGCATTGGTAGGCTTTTTCCTTTGATTTATTTTCCGTGAAGGCCCGATACTGCCCTTGTAGAGGGCAGGGCAAGGTTTTGCTCTTCTTTGATCCAAGGCACAATTTTGTGCTCTGCCCTTGTCGTGGGCAGGGCAGAGTTTGCCCTTCAAGCCTTGTTTCCTTATGTTGCCCTCCTAGAGGGCATTGTGCCCTTGTGGAGGGCAATACTTGCTTCCTCCATTATGCGCCACGCCTTTTTCTCCTTGGGCCATGCTTTACTCTTTTCTTCTTTTCTTCACCTACATTAAACCAAAACAACCACTCCAAGTATCACTAAATTCACAAGGCTTATAAATCAATTAAAAATCAATTAAATTTAGCTTAAACCTCATGAGTTAACATTAATTTCATGGTGGTTTTTTGATTTAAAGAAGTTATGCATTTTCACTCCAAATCACTTACTTATGATTCAAGAAAGTGCAAAAAGACTAATAGAACAAGTGAAATTAGCTTGAAAAATGGGTATATGATGACTTGTCATCAGTGCCCATGCATGCGTCGATGCAGGCACGTGACCTTATTAAAGTAAAAATGCCGGGGGCAATTTCTGAGCTTCTGGTGCACGAAATTGTGATCATCAATGGCGCCATCAACATGGTACGCTCAATTGCAATCTCAACTCTTTATCACAACTTCGCACAACTAGCCAGCAAGTGCACTGGGTCGTCCAAGTAATAAACCTTACGTCAGTAAGGGTCGATCCCACGGAGATTGTTGGTATGAAGCAAGCTATGGTCATCTTGTAAATCTCAGTCAGGCGGATTCAAATGGTTATGGAGGATTGATAATTAAAAGATGAATAAAACATAAAATAAAGATAGAGATACTTATGTAATTCATTGGTGAGAATTTCAGATAAGCATATGGAGATGCTTTGTCCCTTCCGTCTCTCTGCTTTCCTACTGTCTTCATCCAATCCTTCTTACTCCTTTCCAGGGCAAGCTGTATGTTGGGCATCACTGTTGTCAATGGCTACAGTCCCGTCCTCTCAGTTAAAATGTTCAACGCACTCTGTCACA
>NC_092038.1:13869045-14109960 GCF_003086295.3 Arachis hypogaea
TAGGTTGGTAAAGGCTTCAGAGTTAATTTTCCTGAATGGAGCTACGGTACGTGAGTGCAGACGATGTTTGCTTGCAAATCCATGCTTTTTGATGGGCCACAGATCGTGCTAGGAGAGGGATTTCGGTTCAAATCCGGTAATGTATTGAAGACAGGAGCCACTTCATCACGGGAAATATAAGGATGTGACACGATTAAAAAAAATTCCAGATTTATATACATTTATAGAAATAAATTATACAGAATTTCAAATGATTTTGTGATAACAAATTGCATATTGATATTTACTATAGCAAAATGTAATGTATTCTTTAAATTCATCTTTATTCAGGCTTGAAATAGAAAATATGTATTTCAGATAAAATTTACTTAAAAGACATCCGTAACTTGTAACTTGTAGGTAACGATGTTGGTAATTTAATTAATTCCCATTTCAAATACTAGATATTACTTTCGTTTTCTTTTGTCTTTTTTATTATTTAAACGTTATCTCTACACTGAACAGAGATGACCACCAAAAGAAAAATTAATGGTTACCAACGATTTTTTTAAAGTAATATTTTTTATTTTTAGATTGGTTCTTTGAATATTAATGGGTTTAATTTTATTAAAATGTATCGCCGAAAAAGACATTTTTTTCCAATTGTAACACATCTAAACTAATGAAGCCGGAATTTAAATTTAAACCTAAAATAATTAGGATTTATAATTTGTATTCGAATAAAAAACAGCTTAAATTTTTTTATTTATTTTATTATCTCTTTCTTTATTGCAGTCAATCATGAAGCCAAATTCGATAGATTTCATTCAATAAATGTATATCGAACATATTAGTTTTATAACGTATATGTTTGACGGACTTTACATGTGTGTGTTAATATTTAAAACCCTTCAAATTTATTATTTGATTGTAAATTTTTTAGTTCCTTAATTTTACCTTCTTTTTTTTTTCCAATGTGCTTTTCAAATGACAATCCGTTATTAATTAAAAATGCTAAAACTTAAATAGTTTTTTAAACCCTTGATTTTAAAATTTTTGCCTGCGAATTTTAGTTTTATTTAGTCTGATTTTGGATGTATATATAAATTTAAAACGACAGTAAATCTACTTGGATATGTTTCTTTTTGTTTCTGTGTAACTTTTTTAATAAATGGGTGATTAAAGGACCGCTTACAAATGATACTTAATCAGACTGTAATTTTTAATAGGAGAAAGTTGGCATTAACTGTAATGTTACGGTAACAAATGTTATCTTCGTTACTGTAACGAAAGCAAATTTAAATTTTAACCTAAAAAAACCAGATAATGTAAGTATGATAGTAAAATGGTTATGATGGAAATTTATTTATAACGAGGCCTGCAATATTATTTTTTTGGAAAGTGGCAAGGCTTCCTGCCAGGGAGCTGCAGCATGGCCTGTGTTTGGCCTGGCATGTTCCGGTCTGTTATAAAAAAGGTACTGGGCCCGACACTTTTAAACGCTTTAAAACGTTAATGGGCCAGACCCAGTCCAAGTAACTGTATAACAAGCCAGACGTGTTAAGATCAATGTCTCGGCTGGCATCTTCATAATGTGGGCCGTAAATAGCGCTTCAACGTCGATAAAACCTACTCATCAAATATAACTTTTTAAATTAAAGTATCACGTCTTTTATCTTATTATGTATAACAAGTAGAGTCAGCAAGGAACACAAAATGAAAAAATAATTTGAAGATGTTAAACACGAATTATGTTCAAAAGTAAAGTTCGCCAAACGTGAACAAACAATTAGTAACGTTTCGCTGTTAGTGTAGAAATATGACATATATGGTTAGGGTTTTTGCCGTTTCGAGTAAGATATTATTGGGTGATTCTGTTGGTTTGTAGCGCATTGCCCGCCAATTAAGGGTTAAATTTGAAAATAGCCCAACCGTACTGACAACCCGACTGAAATATTGATATGTGAATCGAGTCTCTTTTCTATAATGTTCCTCCCATAGTTGCCAAAACCAAACCTGTTATCGAACCGGTCTGGTCACTGGGTGACTGGTCACTGCTTAAAGCAGTTGTGTTATATAATTTATATAAAATTATTTTCAAATAGAATCACAAAATAAAACCCCAACATGGTGGCGTAACTTATTCGAACCACCCAAGCAGAGCCGCGTTGAACAATGCGAGCATTCATTTTTTGAAATTGGAAACACCATAGCCCCGACTGGTTTCATCGAGTTTGTCACGTGCTGCCAGAGTTTAAGCGGTTTGAGTATTTATTATAATAAAAGAGGCAACCGAACCGAGGAGACCAAACGTGCTTTGGTGTTTTCTAGCCCAATAGGGCAATCCGGTCCAGTTATTACAAATGTAGTTTCATTTATGTCGTTGCGTTTATGAAATTATCTTTAAGTAACTCTACAACCCTAAACCAATGACATGTATGCTGAATAATTTTAAGCTGTGCTTAGGGGTGGAAATAGGCAAGGCGGCCTGCCAGGGGCCTGCAGCCTGACCTGTGTTTGGCCTGGTCTAGCCTGGCCTGATAGGAAATAGGCCCAGGCTCAAGCTATTAAAAAAGTCTATATCCT
Organism: Arachis hypogaea; assembly: GCF_003086295.3. Classification (NCBI taxonomy): domain Eukaryota; kingdom Viridiplantae; phylum Streptophyta; class Magnoliopsida; order Fabales; family Fabaceae; genus Arachis; species Arachis hypogaea. The sequence continues at coordinate 13,871,611 of NC_092038.1, forward strand.
TTAAAAGGCCATGCCTAGTCATTTGAAATAGCCTCTTGGGCCTGACAGGCCGGCATGAGCCTGCAAATATATATAGAGACTTTTATTGTACTAGTTGAAATGCTTCTAAAAAGATTTGAACTTGGGTCTGCTTTCTTATAATAATACCTTTATCCACTAAGCCATTTGTCTCTTTAATTATATATGTGTATTTTGCATCAATGTTATCCATAAATTTATTATTTTATGTTCTATAATTTTAAAAATTAAAATATTTTTTAAATTTAATTATGATTAAAAAAACAGGCCTATTGACATGCTTCAGGCCAGGCCAGATTTAATAACAGGCCAGGCACAATATTCATAAAAAAACCTGTACCAGGCTACAGGTCAGGCTATGGCCAATATACTCTATTCCAGGCCTGGCCTGTTAAGAGTAAACCCTGACCTGACCCGACCTGTTTCCACCCCTATGTGCTATTGATTTTATAGGCAGTTCGTGCATAGAGTTGTCACATTCAGTTAATTTTTCCACACATTTAGTTGCCGGTCGAACCAGTCCGCCCCGTTCGTCTAGATTGTATTCGCGTGGCTGCATGGGTTGGGAAGGGTTGGCCCACTAAGCCACTCCTTGTTAGCAGGGTTCTTAACTTCTCACTCGAGTTGTTGCTATCCTCTGGGAGAGCCAGGTTGGCGGAGGGAATAGGTGAATAACACACACGTCCAGAGTTTAATTTCTTGTGAAATGTATATACTTTGTTCGGATAACAAAAGTTTAATAAAATTCAAAATATCAATTACAATTAACTTTAATTTGAAAATTTAATTATTTTAAGGATTGTTAGTGTTCAATACGAAGCGAATGAAAATTTAGTATTTATCCACGCTTATATTGAATTTATTACATTGAATAAAATGATAGGGATGTTTTTGTTAAATTATGACTTTAGATAAAATTAAATCTTTTTTTGAACTAGTTAAGGTATTTAACCAAAAGTAAATATATATTTCAAATTATTTATTTGTCTACGATATTGCTGCACCTTTAGCCATAAATTGATTATCGTTGCATGGAAAACATCATAACATCTATCCAATACTCATTTAAACAGAACTGCGTCAAAAATTCTCTTTATATTACTAATTGGCCCCAAATAACTTTCCAACAAAATCATTTTTTTTCTTATTAATAGGTGAATAACCGATGAAATTCAATACAATGAAACTGCGAAAAGTTTATTTATTACTATAGTGAAAACCTTTGCTTGGAATTCTATGAATATTAGACCATGTCTAAGGATTACAGTAGATTTAATATAACTTTGAGTTTAGTTCCGTTATGTATTCAGTTATCGTGCATGAAGCCAATATATTTGCTCGAAGGTGTTAAAATCAAAGCCGAGCCAAATGAAACCGCTATTCCAATTCCACCCAAACCAGAACCGATTTAAACCGAAATAGTTTAGATCTGATCGGATTGGAATTTTTTACAAACGGCTGAATTGGATCGGATTTCGGATCGACTATCCATAACAATTCCAATCCAATCGAAACCGAACAATGTCTGATTATATTATTATATTAACATTTTACTTAAGATTTTAATTATTAAATGTTTAGCTTAGTAAACCTGTGTTTGACATTATGCATATATAATTATTACTGAATTAAAATTTAATGTTAAAATTGTAATTTAATATTTAGTTTTACAATTATATATTTTTGTTCTTATGTTATGTTATCGTTGGAAATGGCAACCTGTGGAAGGCAAGACTGTTCAATTTCTATACAAAATTGCAAGTGAATCAAGAAATATATTGTGAACATTGAGTGTTTCCACATAGATTGTCAAGGGGTGGGTAGCACAGAAATAGGTGGGTCAACCTGAAAGGGTCACATCAATCAATGTTGGCACCAACGCTTCAATGATGGGATCTGTATAAAATCAAATCTTAGCTGAAGCAAGAGTGGAACACACAACCAAAAAGAAAGCCTAACCACGGTACTTCAGCCAATTACCAAAGGCAGACATTACCCTAAACGAACAAATGGCGAGAATGGACGACGGGGAGAATCAGCCGGAGGAGTCCCAGGAGACTGACACCAATGATGCGTAAGTTACATATTGCTTCGTCTATCTTGCTTCTCCCCTGTGGGTCTTCAGAAGCTTACACCTTCTTCGGCCTAAAGGGTTTCTCAAAATAGTGTGTTTGTTCTTGTTTAAGCACTTTGTTTAATTTACTAACAATTTTGACCTTGTCTTCCAGAGTTGTTCCCGCGATAGATATGGGAACCCTTCGAAGGGTCTCGATCGCAGATGGAACGTCGACCCTTAATCTAGAGCTAACGATGAACGTGGTACGACTGAACCATCTCTCTAACATTGTTCTACCCTCTTACCTTTGTGCGAAACCGGAGTGTGTTATAATGTTTTTCTAATCTGTTTTTTGGTACAGAGCCCTAATGGTGGTCAGGGAGAAAACCTAACTGAAGATCCCAAGACCCAACATGATGGACTACTGCTCCTCGCAGTGAAGCTGCTCGAGGTCCGTGAGCCATTTTTTGTCCAAGAAATTTTAATCCAACTATGTTCGAAGAGATATTAATGAAATGTGCCTGGGTTTGGAACAAAGGCACCACCTTTCGTAACATATATTTGACATGCCCTGTTTTAATGAACATGTGGTGATCCATTTATCGTCCAAAATTTTTAATGTCTATTGTTTGACCCGAGCAAAAAAAATTTCCCACGTGACCATGTCTTACCAAGACCACATTTGACCCATTCTAACATGGTGGTTAGGTCCAAAATGGTATTCACATGCGATGTTATTTGATGTTTGTGTTTTTTGCTTTCTTGACTGAGTACACAGAAGATCGATGCGCGGACAGTTGCTTTGGAGGATCGCATGTCGGCACTGGAGCGACCAACGTACCAGACGGGGAAGTCCGTTACTGAGATCCATTCACTACTAACCACCCAAGGGGCGAGTCCAACTTCAGCAGCCGCTATACCATCCACAGATACGACGACAATGCCAGCTGATGGTTACCCGGATATTGAACCCAACATAATAGGGCAAAGGCAAAGTATAACAGCTGTTTCTAAGGATATTGGATCACCAGCAGAACAACTGAAAAGCTTGGAGAAAGGAAAGGGGTTGGCCATGTCGACTGTTATTCCGTCGCTAGACATAATCGTGCCAAACTCTCCTGGTTTTGACGACGACGTCATCATAGACGAGGCACTTTCAACTCCTCGCCCTATTAAGGGCGTGAACAGTTCAGGAAAGCCAAAGCGACCACTTGCGCAGTACTGGTGCTCTGGTGTGCCTAAAAGGACCACCCACTCTGGGACCATTACACTCGACTCAGTTGACGGAGTCTGTGAAAAAGTTAGTTACACACTTGATAGCTTACCTAACAGCCTTTCTTTGTCTTATAAATAAACGACTAACAAATGACACCGGGGCTGTGCAGATTTACAGGGACCTACCGAGCATGTCTAAGCTTGAGTGCACAACAAAAGTATGTGAGATGTTCTCTCCCCCAGAAACATGCGGCATTCCACTGAAAATTCCAAAACTGGAGCCAATCGATTCTAACCATATCGTTGGGGAAGAACAGCCTGACTGTAGGAAGCTCGCAACGACTCAGCAGAATAGCCAGGCGAATGTTAATGTTTCTTCTATAGGGGTTGGGAGTGCATTCAAACCGTATGGAATGATGAACGTAATGGAGTCTCCCATTCTATTAATTCCACTGGCAAGAATCCCCACTGTTGAATGCTTAATATACTACTAATTACGCATTTAATTTATTAGAACCTCGTATCCTGTGGCTAACTAACATTATATTGCCTTTTCTTAAGGGATTCCAAATGGTTTTTAGGCCAACCGTTCACATGGACCTGACACTTGACGAATGCAAGATGGCCGCTTACATTTTTGGAAAAAATGATCAATATTTGTAGGGATAATCTGTGGTTATTAGAATCTTTATAATGTACCTAATATATTTTTGTAGATAACGTTGTAATGGAACTGAATCTTGTTTCCCAAATTCCAGGAAAATGCTGTTCAAGTTCTCAACATTGGAAGTTCCTAGAGCAGGATTCCACTCGTTATCGCCGGTTTATATGCCCAATGTTGACGTGAGTACAACCCGACGGTGCCGTTAATATTAGAAAAATGAGATAGATAAGAACGCTGACACAGTTGTTTTCCTTTGTGCACAGATTATGAACATAATCTTCATGAGCGCGTCCATGCGAGCCTGCTGCGTTCTGCCACCTCGTGTTTGGTACACACCTTCGGTGTTTGCCGATAACGTCATAGCTATGAGGCCATTCGAGGTCATTAGGAGAAAATATATGAACAGATGGATGCCGGCAACTAGTTGTCTCGAACACGTTGTTAACGTAACCTTTAACTCCAAATTTTACCATTTTTCATTCAACTTATAGCCTAGCATTCATTTTTTTTTGTGTTGACAGGTTTTGGTCCCGGTGTGCGAAAAGACATACACCTGGTACCTGATGGTGGTGGACGTTAAGCATGGGAGGGTGTATTACCTAGATGTGACAAGAGCTCCAGAGCACAAGGAGCGGAGGGAACGCAACATGTTTACCATTGTTAGTCTAATAGAATTTGCACAACATTCTACCTCACTGCAAATTTTCCATAACTTTTACAGACGTGAATGCGGTTATCATTCCGTGCCATGTGACAACTCTGCTTTTCTTGAATGCAGCTACTATTGCTCGCCCAGTTTTTCAAGCTGGAATCTAACATGCTGAGCTTTTCCCATGTTAGTGCTGATCCGACCATTTGGGGACCAATTAAGTATCCCGATGGAGTCCCAAGTTACCAGGAATGGTAATGATTTCTTTTATAACCTGTCATCTCTACATGCCCGAAGGAATTCGTGATTGAAATGACATGTTCCGAATTTGCAACGACGATTCATGTTTGTGGATTTTGAACTGGATCCAAACAGAAGGCAAATTCAAAGTTTCAAACCTTCCCTGGCAGGTTCGTCCTCCATTATCTAAGCATGTTGTGTCTCTACGAAGGAGTACATGCATTTTTACCCTATATTTTCCTTACAAGCAAATGGACCCGTTGAAATTAAGGATGAAAACTGCAACAAAGATTGTCCTTTTGGATTGTAACGAGGTGAGGCCAACAGTGGTCTCCAAGGCAAATGCAGCGTGGAGGAAGGTTATTCGCATAAAGGACTGAAAAACTTTCCAAATCTGGTCGAAAGACTAATCACTACTGCATTTTGTTATAGATTAACGTTTGATTACAAGCAGGAAACTGTGATCTAAGTAGAAATCGTATTAGTTGTTTGGCTAACTTCTATTTCGTACTGTGTGGTATATGTATGTCTGGTTCTATATGTGTTTGATGGCTACTTTTGAGTGTGGATACTAGTGGTCCTGTCGACAGACTAGAGCACAACATCCACACCCCCGGAGGCACACCTATTGTTATTGAATGGGGATCTATGGCCAAAACGTATTTGTACGTAGGTTATGGCAATTTGCTTGCCCTTGATGTTATATATGGCTGCTGGCTGCTTTTGCTAGGAAAACTATGTGAACCATATGGAGTTTATTAATGACTGAAGTTATAGCTATTTTAGAAGTAATAGCAGGAGCTGTGTCATTTTGCATTTGTTACATGGTAGTCGAACAAGAAAAGGGATCAAAATCTGTCAGTCGATTTTATTCCCCTTCATTAAGATAAGGTATAACGATGATATCTAATTGTTGCTATATCCACTCTGAAGCAATATTACGGTATGGTATGAAATGATAATCATAAAAATAGTTTTGGAATAAATTTTAGATCTAATTAAAAAGACACAACATTCGTTCATCCATACGAGTATTGATTATATGAATAACATTTAGGAAACAATAAAGATTGGTTCACTATTAATAATGATAGCTTAATCTGTTTAGAGTAATAATAACGTAAATTCAAGCTGTGATAGATTAAAGGTTTTTTGTTCTACTAAAGTTTTAATATTCTTACATTTCAATTTCATTGCTTTGAAACTGTAACCTATTATGATATTTAACAATAACAGTCATCTCTTTTAGGCTAAAGCTTCATTATTTTTGAATGTTATAGATATAAAATTTTTGAAGCCAATTAAAATAAAATTTCAGATTATATATGTTTGCAAAAAGAAAAAATATGCCATATTAGAATATTTGTATTTAATGAATTGTTCTCATGATTTTTTTTTAACTATAAGGGTATGAATGCATATAGTTAAAATACTGAATCTGGATCGGTGTATTCGTGGACCAATGAAACACCGATCATTAGGTAACTGGACAAACCCCATCTGAAACGGTTTACCGGTTATGACGTTGAATATATAAATATTAATAAACCCAAATGGGTGAAAGGGCTTGACCTTCATGCACGATTTATGTCACTTTTGGGGCCATATGGGAACACATCACGGTTTACATTACCTAAATCAATACCTTCATGCATCAATCCTCAACGCAGAACGTCAAAATCATGGGTAATACAGCACATAAAATACAACTAATCCGCATAATCCCGTCCATTATGGAATTTATAATAAGAAACCACAACTGACCTAGTGTTCTTACGAATAAACGTCAGTACGAGCAGAATCTAACATTGTAGCCACCAAATAACATAGAAATTAGATTTACCAGTTTATTATTAACAATATCCTTATATGCAAACATAAGAACTCAGATAATAATCGGTTTCAGGCTAACATGTCGTCCTTAACATCGTAGTTGGAATAACAGCTCACAACTAAGTCGACCGTCGTCATGGGTCTGCAAGCGAAAATTGTTCCCATATGTCGCTTCCAGCTTGACATGCATTTTCAGGCGGACAATTATCTGGGACAACGACGGGTACCTGTTGCATATTAACAAGCATGTCAAACCACATAGCTGTTAACACACTAATTATGCAATGATAAGGGAACGCCTTGCAGCATGAACATTGTAGTGGCTAAATCATACTTATGCACACAATGATTAGCATGAACGAATTGTAAAGACGCTGCCTTAATAAAAGCCCAGTAGTATGTTGTGAGTTTAATCTTATTAAAACGAGGACTGCCTCTTCACCATCGTCGAGCATTGCATATACCGGCAAAACAGGTAACATGTTAACACACAGTTCAGTGGGAATCAAAAAATTAACACATAAAGAATGGCCTGCGTGCATTAATCACTAACTGTATTTTATTTACACACACACTAATTTTCTAAAATTTTTAGAAAAAATATGTGCAGGCACATAATAATGAAATAACTACTGCTGCTCCAAAAACACCGTTTAGTTGAGTTCAGAGATTTAAATGCCATTAATATTAAACCGTTCCATAGAGTTAGTTTTATTGGTCACGTCGTATACTAAATAGACCATGCAGGAATAAGTTAGGTGGTAACCTTCGTTCGCTTGCGTTTATTTCTCCCAGCAAGTGATTCTTTGTTCCTCGTTGAAGGTTGCGCGCCTCCGTTGGGGCATCTAGTCCTCCGGTGCCCTAGCTTCCCGCATGTGCTGCACTTTCTTTTCGTTTTCGGCGCAGAACCGCCTGCTTGACTCATCCGAGCCGTGCCTTTTGTCCTGACACGAATGGGGTCCTTCACCCCGCAATCATTTGCTGTTGTCATATTATCCGTTAATGGTCTTAAGCCGTACTTTATTTCAAGGAACAGAGCATCGCTCATAAGCTTGTTTGAGTAAACCTTGAAGTCTTCATCGCTCATGCAAGCAACGCGCCCTAAACGCTTACACAGCTAGGAGAAAGCACCCAATCGTGTCCTATAGGTCACACTTGGTTCAGCAGTGTGTTGCTCACCACATTGGTTATGTATCTCCAATTTGGCTGCCTTAGACCACCTACGCAGCACCAGGCTTTCAGGGATTTCCACCAAGTCTAGCCTTACACAAACGGAAAGGATATGCACACAAGGAATGCCAAATGACTCCATACACATGCAGCTGCAAGTAAATCTGTTCGAGATATGGTCCCTATAAACCTTCCAATTCATCTCAGGCCTCCGATACTTCTGAAGAGTATATGCATGAGGGTTGTCACTGTCATCAAATTCACATATTCTAACACGAACACACCGTTTCAGGCTATCCCGGTATCTGAGAAACATTTCGCGGGTGAACATAGTCCATCCAGACTTTTCCAGCTCAACGAACTCCGTTTGTAGCACAGGTGTTCCGTACCATGAACGAAAGTCTAGCTCATCCTCGGTGTCACGCAGAAAATCCACACACCTTTGAAAATTTCTGACAAATTCTAACACCCCATACCTGCTCTCAACAAACCTCCCTAGTTTGGCGTGTAGTGACTCGCACCTAGAGGTTGTCCGTACTCCAGCAAAAAATCTACCACGAATGTATGCGGTTGCCCGAGCGTGCTTTTTGGTGTACAAGTCCTTAACCCACTCAACCTCCCTGACACCGCACTCATTGACCATTGACTCCCAATACGCTTCGAACTCTTCGATTTCCATATCTGCCAGCATGCAGTGTCTAAACATTTGTGTGAATCTCGGGTCGCTTATGTTAGCAGTCGAGTTCCTCAGCAGATGCCAGGCACACAACCGATGATGTGCGTCAGGAAAAACGGTGCGGATTGCTATACGCATGGCCGGGTCGCCATCCGTGATGACTGATTGCGGTGCCTTACCTTGCATGCATTCCAGAAACTGGCGAAGAACCCAAATATATGACTCCTGCGATTCGCATGACACCATTGCTGTTCCGAATACGCATGTCTGGTTGTGGTGGTTTACTCCGGAAAATACTACAACAGGTAGGTTGTACTTGTTGCGGCCATAAGTAGCGTCGAATGCTAGCACATCGCCGAATATCCCATAATCTTCCTGACAACGACCATCACTCCAAAACAAGTTGCATAGGTGTTGCCCTGATCCCAACTTGTACCGCCAAAACATTTTCCCATCCATGCGTGCCAGACCTTCCAAGTACCTAACAGCTGCACTTACGTCTCCGCCTTGCAGACCTCTCTGTTTCCGTATCTCATTATACATATCTTGCTTTGTGAATGTTACCAGGTTAAAACCCCCTAGTTGTGCTGCGAAGGACTCATAAATCTTAGGTATGCTAATCCCAATCTCTCTCATGCTTGTTAGCTGAGCAACTTCTACCTCAGATATCTTCCTGTGTGACCGCAGATAATCAACAAGCTTCCCATACGCAAGTTCGTAGTTATGCTCCTCGACAAAACGCAACACATACCACCTCCCACTACCCTCTTTCCTCTTTATCCTCATCTCCGCCGTGCATCCATATCGGGTTACAGCCTTATGCTCCCTTTTGCGATCAACCTTTTCCAACCATTTCTTCTCTCGAAATCCTTGCCTATTACAAACAAACGTGTACCGCACTATCTTTCCGGCAGTGTTTCTAACCGTCTTGCCTCGCCTTGATGCAAAGCCCTTTAGTCAGCTGTAATTGTTATAGAAGCCGCTAGCCTCCTGAGGTGAAGAGAACTCCATTTCAAGAACATCTTCAGCTCGCAACCCATCCAAACCCAAAAAAACGGGCAACATTGAAGCCCCCTACCTTCCCAATCGGATGACTCAGCATCTTCCTCCACTCTGGTATCATACATTGTGTCCTGAAATAAGAAGACAAACATTATGCTACCAGCTGGCATTATGTGGAATGCGTTCTGTTTAAATATTGCATATCCATGCATATTAACACTAAATAACATCAAAGCCTTGCATTTTAAATTAGTCTCAATGTATATTTTGCAGATGCAATGTTCTACGCATCAGACTCATCACATCATAGTCACCACATAGAATATAACTTCTCACAGCATAACCCTCACACCTGCTAAGAGTAAAACCAACTCCATGAACAATACCACCCAGATGGTGTAACAGACCATTCCCATCCAATTCGATTCCACTCACACACTATACAGATTGGCACGTATACCCGTCGTACCTGTGGATTCGACACACCAGCATTGCCCTCCATCCAGTTGTCCACAAGAGGCTCATTCCACATACACGCATCCTTACAAAACTTGCTACTTGATGCCATTATTACCTGAAAGCCAAACATGTCAAACTATAACAAACAATAAACTAGGGATTGCACAAACTTCTTTGCCACAGTTACTATAATCAACTTGCCCGAATCAAAACTGACTCAGCCTATCAATGAAAAATTATGACACTTACATACATCAAAAACCCTTACTTTACCACCTCATCTACTATCCAACATGCTTCCAACATCCTCACAGCCTCCACTTGCCTACTACATACACAAACTTCCAAAAACACCACATGCATTACAACTACGACACAAAGAAGCAAACACGTTCACCGTTAACTCCTAACATTACTAACAATACAGGTAGGTACAAAGCAATTTGTAAAAAAATAAATACCGAAGGCTTTTTCAGAAAAAAACAAAGTACAATAACGCATTCTTTGGAGCAGCAAATTCAAGGGTTTGTAACCGGATTAAGCAACAAAATCAATTACCTCAACTTTTTTCAGACGACAATTTTTGCTCAATCATCTCATTAGATCAAGAATGGGGTTAAAACAACATTAACACATCACACAAATTTTCAAAAACATCATACAATATTTTTTCATAATTATCAAGAACAACAACATCAAATTAGAGTAGTAAAAACTCCATTATTTCAGAGATAGGTTAAACTTTCAGCAACAATGTCACAATGGAGAAATTAAATTGAAAACAAAACGGAAATTGGCAGAATGAGTCTCACACGTCGACGGACTTACACAGGGCGATCGGACCCCCACGTCGACGAACAAAATTGCGCGATGTCCACCGCCTTTAATTAACACGACCCGCGATCTATGGTGCGAACTCGTGCGATCGGGCGGGTGAGATAAATAAGGCCTCCGCTGCGATGACCATTTACTTAGATTCCAACCTCTGCCGTTATCAGGGATCCACAAGTTGAAGGCCACAGTCACTTTAAGTACATACACAAACAACACAAACGATGAGGGATGAAGACGGCCTCCAAGCCTCCATGGGTGAGAGCACACTATCAGATTAGGGCATCTGGGGTTTTCCAAAACGACAGCGTATTACAGCCCAAGCACTCTAACTCGTAAACCGGCTTGCTGAGGGGCTACTCGGCTTCATTTTTCCTTTCAGCTGAGCACTTCTCCTCTCGTCATTTTTGTCTTTGTTCAGGGACATCAACGTAATTTCACATTCCGCTACAGGACAAATTAACAAAACGTGACCGGCCGTACATGGATCATCAGAGTTCCAAAAAAGTGGACTGGAGCATCTGAAAACTTTCCTATACTATTATTTAATAGCTGTACTCTCTGTATAACATTTCCTGAATTTTGTGTTAAAAATAGGTTATATATATACTTATATCAATTTTTTTTTATATATAAATAAATAAATTAAGCCGTATATCTCACAAATGTCCTTATTATATTGCAAATGTCAAATGTCTAATCTATATAGCTCTCAAATTATATGATCAATTAATTAATTAATTAATTAATTAATAATAATAATAATAATAATAATAATAATAATAATAATAATAATAATAATAATAATAATAATAATAATAATAATAATAACTGTTAAATAAACCGAATTTGCGTAAAGGGAATAACCAAAAGTTGCCAAAACAACTGAATCATACATATGTTCGATCACAATAACTACCACAACATATAAAGATACTACTAGAAAATATATATAAATAAATATAGAAATGAAAATTAATTAATGTGTCACGTACAAATACAATGAATGTATCCCTAACGTAAATAAAAAGAGTCAGAAAATGTTGTTTGGTGTTGATAATATAAATGAAATCTCACGTGAAGACGAAGGAAAGTGGTTCAAGGAAGAAGGGGGAGATTTATTGTCTAGCAAGTGTGCGCTTGTTTTATTAGTTTTTTTTTTTTATTTTTCTCACTACAAAATTGTATATATATATATATATATATATATATATATATATATATATATATATATATATATAGATTAATATAAAAAGAATTAGCTTTAAATTTTAAATAAATGAACTAAACAAAATAGCTTGTAATTCAAATCAATTTTAATTTCAACCATTTTTTATTAACTATATATAAAAGACAAGTTAAAAAACTTACTTTTTTTTCCTAATAAAAAAATTAAACGCAAAGCAGTTTTTATAGCACAAGAAATAATGTTGAGGTATTTGAGGACAACGTAACAATTAGGCATGCATTTATTCCAAGAAGCAGTGTATTTGGACCCATTTGATGTTGATGATGATGATATGGTAGTAGTTGATCTATATTATTATGGGTCTTAACTCTTACGTTAGACATGAATGAAGTTGCCATCCAAATGGGGCATCTATTCACATGGCTGCTCATGAATATGAGACCCAAAACAACGGTATCAACTTGTTTTTTTCTAACCCTAGTTTCCTACGTACTACATGTTGGATCCTTTATTTCTTCTTTTCTAAAACCTAAATTGTTAGGTACAGACATAATTAGTTTTATATAGTGAGAAATTTTTTGGGAAGAGAAAAATTGATGAAGATTTTTATTAAATTTATAAATAAATAAAAGAATGTTAAAAATCAATAAAATTTATTATTAAAAAGTACTAAAAGGTCATTTGAATTTATTATTTTTGACTATCAATTGGTCATTAATATTTAAAATATAAGTTAAAAGTATGTTATTAAATCAGTAGATAAAAAAAATTTAGTTTATAGTTAAAAGTGATGGCAAAAAATAATAAATTTTAATAATTTTTTAATATTTTTTTATTATTTTTGGTTAATAAATCATTAATGTTTAAAATGTATACTAAAAATATGTTGTTAAATTATTAAACTAAAAAAACTAAATTAATGACTAAAAATAATAGTAAAAAATAATAAATTCTATTAGTGTTTGAACATTTCTCAAATAAATATATGTAATATAAATTTTTCCAAAACTCCATTCTTCACCGTAAGATTATTCTTAATATCACGAGTTTTTTAGTAAATTTATCTTTTAAATTTAAAGTATGGACCATGCCTAACCCTATCTATTAGAAGAATAGATACGATTAAAATTTAATATTATATCATAAATTATCTCACCCAAATATTGAACTGATTAAGAGAAATGGTTAATTGACGCCTTAGCTTGCAGCAATTGGCGGATAATGTTTGCTAGGTTTTCAAATTCATGTTTGGTAACCAACTAGCTAAGCACATATATGTAACAGTTCATCTGATACAGTATTTTGCTAATTTAGTTAGAGTCCTTTATGTTTTATGAGGTTGTAATTCGGTAATAATTTGAAGTTAGCTTTGGAGCAAAAGTTGAATTATTTTCATATGACTTTAAAGTTACGAATTTAAGTGGTGAAAATAGCTACTAATATAATTATTAAGTTAAATTGTATACATTATATTTTTTTAGATACAATCCTTTTTAAAATCCAGCATTAACAATTTGTTAATATTTGAACAGCAATATTTTGTTTGAGCAAAAGAAAACATGTGTAATTTTAGAGTAAAAGAAAAAAGAATCATGTGATGCAAAGGAAAAATATAGAATTAATTAGTTCATAATGTTTGAGTTGACCAACTGAAGGAGAATTAATTAGTGCTTATATAGTGTCCTTGCTTTGTTTCTAGATTGGTGAAACTGAAATCATATACTAACATAATTGACTTTGAAATACTATTCTACTTGTAATTATTATTGCACGTCTGTTAAATAAAATAATAATAAAAAGAACACAAACTACCTGTTGTATGGATTGGTGCAATGCAAGCAAGTTGTTAGTCGTGTCTCTTTCAGGAATTGTGCCTAACTGCTTATGCTTAATTCTAAAATAAATCTTACACAAAAATAAAAATAATGTTAGAGAGATAATATTTAAAATTATTTTATATAATATAATATTTATAATTTTATATATATAATATTCGTAATTATATATTTATTATATTTAAAATTATATAATTATTTTTATGATATTTAATTAATATTAAATAAAATAATTTTAAATTATTTAGACTGATTTTTTTTTAAACATTATTGATATAATGTTTTACCTTAGTCATACTTTATCTGTAAAGGTTTAATATAAACTCATAAACGTGGCATTAATAAGTAGTACCCTTAATTAATATGTTTATAAGAAATAATAAATTCAATTTATATTAACATTGACACTTATAATGTTGTTGATCAGTTTCATTGTGGATCAAAATTTAACCTAAATTCATAGAAATAGAATGGATATGAATTTTGACTTAATTTATCCTAATTTTTTGTACACCCAATTAATTTTTTAAAATGATAATATATAGTGTTAGAAGCTTACCTTAAATTTTATAAGAACTACTAATTTTTTATATATAAATAACCGACGAAAGCATCCAATAGAAAGAAAAATTAAGAGATAAGACTCAAAATAGTCTCTGAAATTACCCTCGAGTTTTAAAATAATCCTTAAACTTAATAGTTACCAATTTTATTCCTGAAGTTGCGCGTTAGAATCCACAGTCATCCTTCTAGCAATTTTCATCTACTCACCTCCACTGAAAATTTAATTTGGACTCCTCTGTGACACGATGGCAAAGAAACGGCTAGCTGACATGGAAGAGTAAACTTTTTTTATTCAATTTGGTCTCCTAAATTGAATTTAAAAATCCTAATCCCCAATTTTGAAGATTACTGTTTGCATTGCTCACTCTCTTCTCCTCTCTTTACTCTTCTCCATCTTCAAAGTCTTGCGATTATGGCTAGCACGAGCAACACTGTTGGAAGTTCGAACAACCTACGATCTTTTGAAAACATTATGAGGAGAATGACTAGAAACAGAGATTCGCGTTTGTCAAAATGGTGTGAGTGCGGGTCGAGACCAGTGTTGCGATGGTCAGCGACGGATTCTAACCCAAAAGGCCGTTCGTCGGTTGCCCAAACTACAATGTAAGTAACAGGTGGTGTGGGTGATTCAGTTTCTTGTTTTTTGGATGCAGAACTGTAGGTAACAGGTGGTATGGATTGTTTCTGTGAAAAGATAAAATTCTAAAAGAAGATATGATAACATGTGATGGTAAAATAAGTCCTTTAGTTAATAATGAAGAATGAGAGATAAAGATTGCTTGAAAATTTAGGAGGCTAAAGTCTGAAGTTAGGGTTCTAAAATTGGGTGAGATTTTGATGTTTGTATTTATGCTGCTGATTATAGGAGCTATTTTTCTGTTAAAGCTAGATAGACAATTTAGCCAATTATATCTGACAAAAAATAAATGACATATTATATGCACATGTTGTTCATGTACCTGTACCTATCTTTTTATTTGAAACAAATGCAAATTAAAATAAACAACATGTACTTGTCTTTTTGTTTGAAACAAATACAAATTAAAGTAATCAACATTACTGTGCTCGCATATTTTGGCAATTGGAGAAAAAATATGAAATAATAATTCATTCATCCATATTATAATACTTGTCCATGATATAATGAAACACAGTCAAAACATTGTTCACCCAGAAATATTATTCATTCATGTCAAAGTTTTCATAATTAAGTCCTTGCAAAGTCATAAATCCATAGTATCCTAATTAAGACAGGATTAAAAATATATAATTCAAACAAAATAGATGGACAAAAACACTAATTATTTCATATACATAATAATCTAAATCTTCATTTTTTGGTTTTGGGTGGTCTGAATCCAGGGTTAGGCACAAACTTCATGAAATTTACAAGCCTTGTAGTAATCCCCTCAAACCTTGAATAGAATTAGGTGGAGAATTTCTTGGTGCTTGAGTGCTAGTTGGTGGGGTGGCAGCAGGTGGAGTGCTGTCTGATAGATTGCTGCTTCTTGAAGTGGATTTTCTGGCTTTGAAAATTTTTTTTTGGGAGAAAGTTTTGGTAGCCTAACAGCAGTGGGTGAAACCTATCAACGAAAATATGTAAAGTAGTTAGTAAAATTGATAAGAATATGTATTTAATAAAATCAATGTCATTTAATATTGTGAACCTGTTGAGAGTCATCAGTTTATAACAAGAGTGGTTAACTGAGTTCAAGCTGGATTTCAGTATGAGGTTGTGGGACAGGGGTGGCTTCACCACTGTTTACCGGTCCAACTGGAGCAGAATTGTTGGGCTGACCTTCACCACCATTAGCAGCAATAGCCTTTGCAGCAGTAGCCTCCTCTTCATCAGTAGTCCTCTTTGCACAATTTCTCTTGGTGTGTCCTACTTCACCATAATAACGTCATCGACCTTTTTATAATTTCTTTTCAATTTGGTCTTCTGCTTTTTACTCCCACTTGACTCCTCATCTGCATCCATTCTTTTTTTTTCTTAAGTGGCCCTGGCTTCTTTCTAAATTTTGGTACTTGTGGTCTGTTATATGGTGACCTTTTTCATAGTGTTTGACCTGGAATTGGATTGATATTGAAGGCATAGGTGTCATTATATGCTTCCGTAGTCAACCACTTGTGACAAAATTCATCCAATCTTTTACCAGCCCTTACCAATGCAGCACAAGCATACACACATGGCATCCCAAAACAGAATTAACACAATAACAAAAATAACAATAATAAGATAATTATAATCTCAATTCCCACTCATGGATAACAATAATAAGATAAAAATAAAGATATAAAAGCATATTACCACTCAATTGCCAGAAACTACGTGTGTAGAACTTTTTTTTCAAGTCCACAACTATATTGGTTGGCCAGCTATAAACTTCAAATTTCTCGTAGTTTGTGTCACCAGGCCACATAGGGACCCAATTTTTCGATTACTTCCTTATCTTTTCTAATCTGCTGCGCTGTATTAGAGACAGAATTCCAAATTCAACTTGACTTTGTTTCTTGCTATAGATCTCATTGTATACATCCTGACTTTTTTCAATAGTGTGATAATAGGCTTAGCTCTAGCTTCTTTGATCCTAGAGTTGAAGACTTCACAAGCATTATTACAGATGTTGTCTATTTTAGGGGCATTATTGAAAAAAGTCCGACTCCAAGAGTCTCTAGGTCACTTGTTCAAATAATCCCAAGCCTCCTTATTAACCCTCTCAATTTTTTTGATAATTTCAAGAAATTCATCCTGACTAGTACACCTTGTACAATCCCACAGTAGCCTTCTAAACTGGAGGTCCTTCTATTGTTTATTGAAGATTTTCTATAAATGCCTAATACAAAATCTATGATGAACATCTAAAAAAGCTTCCTTAACTGCATGGATGAGGTCCTGATTCAACATACACAGTAAGTATAAGACTTGTTATTAATTAAGCATCAGAATAGTTTCTAAAATTGCATAACCATCTAATTAGTTCCTAAATTTTTATAAATAACATCTAATTGGTCTCTAAACTTTTATAAGGGACATCTATTTAGTTCTTTTTCAATCATTTAAACTTATCAAATTAGTCTTCATCCATATCATCACCACATTGTAAAACATGTATAAACAATAGTCATATATATACAAAAGTCCAACAAGTATGGAAATAAATAGTTAACATTGTAATAAAAAAAACAACAGCCAAATAATAAACTAATTACAGCAGTCAAATAGTTGGTAATTTACACTTACTTCACTTATAGTCTTATATTATTCAACCACCATGAATTCCTAATCTTCTGCCGCATTTAGCTTTTTCTGTAGCAAATTTATTTCCATCTAAAACTATAATATATCACTATCTGTATATGAAGTTTATAAGATTAGATAGAAACATAGCAGGGGCTAGTTCCACTTTATTTTTATTTAGACCACAAAAAAAAATTAATTATATGTATGTGCTGCCTAAACTATCCAACATATACTAAAGAGTAACTGAATGTTTCAATGAATCCTCTGAAAAAATGGTTATCTAAATAACAACAATAACAACAAGCAGAATTTTAAAACAGTATTTAATTCTACAATAACAATAATCATATGATAGATTAGGCTACAAGTCTAAAGTGTTAACTATTAATTGTTAACATAAAGAAAATAATATCAATGATGTGGCATGCATTTTAATCAAAAGATCAACAATTTAATTCAAAACACAGCAAAATTTTTTGTCAATCATGTCATTAGTAAGAATTAATATCCCTTTTACTTTGCATTTAATAAAAAAAGGTTATTAGTGCTGGCACCAGTAAATACAAGCACCTTTTTTTATTAATATGTTGATAAAAACTAACTCTAACTAATGGATTCAGCTAAAAAATGTTTTAAATTTATTGAATAAAAGAGTTAAAATATATTTTTTAATTATTTCAGTGCATTGAAATTGCAGAAATAATATTCTATTGAAAAATAGGAACCTATTATAAAGTGTTTGTAGCAAACTATATTTACTAGAACAAAATAATTTAAAATTAAACAGCAAAGATATTACACCTCAATTCCTGCTTTCTTTCGACTTTCACATAATAGACTAATTATACACCAGTTATATAACAATTGATAAAGATAATTAATGAATCAAATATTAGTTGTACACAATAAATTTAATTTAATTACATATTTTTTACATATCTAATATAAAATACAGCTTGTTTTACTTATAATCTCTCAAATCTTGATCAGTTATCAGTATTTTCAATAAGGACAATTACATAAGCAATCACATATATGTAGTTGTTTGCATCTTAGCTAATAACAGACAGAATTTGACGACCATCTTGAGTCTTTAGAAAAGTTCTATCTAAGCCTATAAAAAGTCTGCAACCAACCAAAAATTCTCTTTTACACACATCCAAATAAATATACATCTTCTCAAAGATTAGATCATCATTAGAGTTGGACTAAGGTATAACACCAACTGTCACAGTAAAATCTGGATTACTCTTCAGCAGCATCAGTCCATAATCTCTCACCATCCCATATTGGACAGCAGCATCACTATACACAATAACTCTATAGCATCTCCTAAAACCCTAGTCAGTGAAGATTTGTTCATATCCAAATTACACTTTATCTTAAAATATTGTGCAGTCTTAGAGTATCTTAGATTAGGATATTTTTTTAGTTTTTTCATCAATTTGTAGGCTAGTTACTTCCTATTAGCCAGTCTATTTTTGGTCTCTCTTGTACAGGTGTGGTCATCCATAAACGTCTTGATCTGCAAGCAATTATTCTCAATATTATTAGAAGCATACACCAGTCAACCACAGCTCTCATCCTTACACACAGCTCTTATTCTTACATCATTATTCTTCTTAAACTAAATTTTTCTACCCTCCTGAATACAATATTCACGCACAGTCTCTTTGAACTCTATCTTTGTAGTGAATGTCATTCCAACCTCAAGTGTAAGCTCTCCAAACCTTCCTTCTTCTCTGAATACAAGGAAGACCTCATCTAATTCAACCTCCTCCAACTCATTCTCAGAATTTAGAGGAGTCTTCATTTCTTCTGAGTACCATGAGTCTCTACCATCAAATTCATGATAAGCTTCATTTTGGGCATCATGATATGATGCTATTAATCCAAACTCAGGAATTGGTCTAAAAAAAAAGTTCATCATCCTTAAATCCTGAGTCTGCGCACACATGACCATCATCCTCAACCGTAACAACTCTCTTTTGTTTAGTAAGTTTTTTATCCATCCTAGTTTTCAGTTTCACATTAGTTTTCTTTTCTACTGATCTTTCCACAGCCACATATTCTTTCTCACTAGACACCTCACCACCACCAGGCTGATATGGTTCATCCTCTACACTATTATCATTATCATGGCTATTTGAGAATTTATCTAAGCTAGATAAAGCCACAAAAACTGTTTGGTACTGTTTTTCCTTAGCAATTGATCTTTCAATAGTTTTAGTAGTAGCTGCTCTTGTTAAATGTCTTTTTTCATGTGATACTACAGTTTTTAGATTCTTAAAGCCTCTCTTTGGTACATTAGACTTTTTAGTTTCTTTCAATTTGGACCATGCTTTAGAGACCACTTTGAGTCTTAACTCATAAATTAATAAAAAATAAATAGGAGTAGTTAACCCTTCCATTAACATGGAATCGAAGAAAAATAAAACATGCAAGAAAAGAGAACGTTAAAGTTAATAACACGGAAGTGGCCATATTATTTGGCCAAAAATATTTTTGGACCATAATTTAAAAATTATAGATAGTTATAACTTTTTTGGTATTTATTAATTATCATCATTAGAATAAATATATAATATTAGATATTAATAAGCATATAATTATAAATATTACATATATATAAAATTATAAATATTAAGTTAAATAAAATAATTAATAATTATCTTCCTAACATTAATATTTCTAACATTGTCTTTTCGTATGCTATAAAAATTACCATCTTACTCTTAGTTTTTCTAAAAAAAATGCACTAAATCTTTTAGAAAAGTGGGGATAGAAAGATTGAAATTTCGGAGAGAAATAGAAATTTTAATAATATTTATTAAAAATATCTTCATTTAACTTTTTAACTTTTAAATTTATCTCTCAATTTTTATATTTATCTTAAATTAAATATAATATTGAGACATAACTCAATTCAGTATATTTTACACTAAATACAATATAGAGACTTAATTTAGTCTCAATCTCTGTCTCTCAGTTTCAGACTTTTACTCTCAATCTCTCTTCTAAATGCAACCTAAAAAAATTTCATCTAATTTTTACATATATTCTATTCAAATATCCGATGACTTTGATACTAAAATTCTTTATAGATATCCCCACCCATCATCTTGCACCAATTAGAGGTGAACGCGAATCGGATCGAATATGACCAAAGTTTCAATCCGATTCACACTAAAATCATCGAATTGGATCGGATCCAATATTCACATTTTTTAAGCTTGGATCCGAACCGATCCGCACATTTGCGAATCGGATCGGATATCGGATATCGGATATATCCGCAAAACTAAAAAATATTTTTAAAAGCTTAATTTTATTAAAAAATATCAATAAAATTTATTTTTTATGTTTTTTAAATATGTTTATTCTTAAAATAATATTAAACATATTTTCTTAAATAATAAATTAAAATAATACAATATATATGATAATTATTAGTTGAAATAAAGCATAAAATGAATATTTACTTATTTATTTCTTTATTTTTACGAATACGCAAATATGCGGATACCAACACAAAATCTGTAATCCGATCCGATTAGTGTGCAGATTCGATCCGATCCGATTCGATAGCCTTGCAGATCGGATCCATATCCGCAATTTTTTTATCGGATTCACATAAACACTACGGATATACGGATCGAATCCGATCCATAAACACCCCTAACACCAATTCAAGCCCATTTTTCTATTTGCGATTAGGTACACATTTTAGAACATATATCCATTTCAAAATTTTCTAATTTAAAATCTCCCTTAAATTGATCAAATAAATGTTAAAATGTTGCTTAAATTATAGTTTAAAAACGTGGATTTTAAATTGAATAAGTAGTATAAAAGACTAAATTTTAATTAGTCAACGTAAATTTTTTATTGTAATAAGCTTTTTAACATTCACTTTTTAGAGGATTTATAGTTTATATTTAAAATTTAGAATTTAAAATTTAAAAATACGATTAATATAAGGATAAAAAACTGACATTGATGAAAAATAATTAGTTTTTAATAGACTCTTTTAAAATTAAGAATACAAATATGTTTTAATAAACTACTATTTTTAAGAATGGTAATACTATCTAAACTCGTAGGTATCCATTCTATTTTTATCGGGATAGATAATTATTTATCTGTAGGTGCGGGATAAATTTTTAGCAAAATGGGATTGGGTTTAAATAATATCCGTTTCTATCTGTTTTAGTATATGTAATATATGTAGTATATGTAAAATAATTAATAAAATAATTAATAACATTATATTGTTTTTAAATTTTTATTTTAATTTATATTATATATGTGAGAATGATTATATAAATGTTAAAATTTAATTTTATTTATTAAATTTTAATAATTATAGAGACAAATAAAAATGGGATGGATACATATAATAGTCTGTTAGAGTTTAATTTTTTTATTATTCACAGATAAGAGTAAGATGGATTTTCTACTGGTTATTATAGCCTATAGGATAGAATAGAGTTGGATAGAGCAAAAATATGTCCTTACCCATCTGTACTCACCTCATTATTATCCCTAACTAATTTATTTATAAAAGTCTAATACTCTACTAAATTTATCAATAAATAAATAAAATTAATTTTGTATCTATAAAAAATAATTTCTAGACAAAAATATTCAGATATTAAATTTATTCATTGATTGTTGTGAAGATGTGGATGACCACGTATATCTTGAGTGGACTAACATTCTCAAGACTGAAGGAATCAGTCTTCAAGAGAAATTACATTTAATAAAATTTGACAAAGTAACCTTATGTATGTATATAAATAGAGGCAAACATAGAGGCTTTGCCTCCGACGAAAGACACAACAACAAGAAAAATATCAAATATTTTTCACTCTCTCTTTCGTACTATTCTCTCTCTTATATATTAAACATATATTAATTATATCTATTATATTGATTTAGTAATTCTAGTGAATATTATTACTAGAGTTATCTTATTATATTTTCATATTTTATATTTGTTACCTCTTTCTTATTTATTTATTTAGTTATTTTACAACACGTTATCAGCATGAGACTCTGATCAAATTTTTAGGAAGACTCAGGTAACAAATTTTCATTATGTCAAAACTTTCTCATCTTGAATTTAATGCTCTTGATATATCTGGAAACAATTATTTATCATGGATATATATTAGATGCTGAAATCCATCTTGATTCAATGGATTTTAGAGATACCATTAAGGCTAAAAATAATGCATCTCAGAAGGATAAAGTCAAAGCCATGATTTTCCTTTGTCGTCATCTTGATGAAGGATTGAAAAATGAATAACTCACATTAAAAAATCCTGCAGATCTTTGAAAAGACCTTGAAGAAAGGTATAATCATAAAAAAACGGTGATACTTCCTTAATCCCGATATGAATTGACGCACTTGCGTCTGCAGGATCTTTATCAAGCATCTTTGAAAAAAGACGACAAAGGAAAGGAGACGAATTTCGTTTCAAATGATGTTGAAAATTTCACCACTCATTATGATGTATCTGATTTCTTTGAGGACCCTGAAGGAATTATTGGTCATTTGATCAATGATGGAATAGTTTAATATGTGGAATTGTTAAGTATATATGTAAATAAATAATGTAAAGAACTTTTTGTTAAACTTTATTTAAGTTTCAAATGTGATGTACATAAATAATGAAATATTTATGAATTTTGAAATTATTAAATGTGTCAAGTTTTAAAATAAAATTTTAGTATATGACATTATTTTTATGTACAGTATTTCTTAGAAAAATAATTTCGATCAAGTATTCAATTTAACTGTACATACTACTCATTTTATTATTATTATTATTATTTATCTTTGAAGAAAATGGCAAGAATATATAATGAAGATGTATGCCTTGCGAATAGTGCAAGTTCGCACACCATTTTCAAAAGTGATATATATTTTACCCATCTTGTGCCAAAAGAAAAATATGTTAATACTATTATTGGCTCAGACAATGTGATAGAAGGCTCCAGAAGAGCTATAATTTTGTTTCCCAGAGGAACAAAATTCATAATAAATAATACACTATTGTCTACTAAGTCTCTGAAGAACTTATTGAGTTTCAAAGATATTCGCCGAAATGGATATTATGTTAAGACAATGAATGAGAGAAATTATGAGTATTTATGTATCACAACTCATGATTCAAATAAAAATGTTATATTAGAAAAGTTGTCATCACTTTCATCTGGGTTATATTATACCAAGATTAGTGCAATTGAATCACATGCTACTATAAACCAGAAGTTTACTAGCCCAAATGAATTCATAATTGGCACGACCGATTGGGTCATTCGGAAACAACCATGATGCGGAGAATTATTGAAAACTCTCATGGACATTCACTAAAGAACCAAAAGATACTTAAATCTAGTGAATTTTGTTGTGCTGCATGTTCTCAGAGAAATTTAATTTTAAGGCCATCACCAGTAAAGATTGGATTTGAGTCCCTTGAATTTCTAAAAAGGATTCAAGGCGATATATGTGAACCTATTCATCCACCATGTGGATCTTTTAGATATTTTATGGTCTTAATAGACGCATCTTCGAGATAGTCAGATGTGTGCTTATTGTCTTCTCGTAACCTGGCGTTTGCGAGATTACTGACTCAAATTATTCGATTAAAAGCACAATTTCCAGAAAATCCAATCAAAGCAATTCGTCTTGATAATGCTGGTGAATTTACTTCCCAAGCTTTTGATGTTTATTGTATAGCTAATGCAATAAGTGTTGAACATCAAGTAGCTTATGTTTACACACAAAATGGGTTAGCAGAATCACTTATTAAGCGCCTCTAATTAATTGCTAGACCCTTACTTATGAAAATGAATCTCCCAACCTCTGTTTGGGGGCATGCTATTTTATATGCCGCAACACTTATTCGTTTGAGGCCAACAAGTTACCATCAGTTCTCTCCTATGAAATTAGCTTTTGGCTAGCAGCCGAATGTTTCCCATTTAAGAATATTTGGGTGTGCGATATATGTTCCCATTGTACCACCTAATCACACCAAAATGGGACCCCAAAGAAAATTGGAGATATATGTTGGATATGATTATCCCCTTATAGTGAGGTATCTTGAGATACAAACTGGAGATGTATTTAAATCCTGGTTGCAGATTGTCATTTTGATGAATCAAAATTTTCAACATTAAGGGAAGAGAATAAGCTTCTTAAAAAGGAACTTAATTGGAATGCATCATCGTTGATGCATTTAGATCCTCGATCAGGGCAATGTGAATTAGAAGTTCAAAAGATTATACATTTGCAAAGAATAGCAAATGAATTGCCTGATGCATTTTTTGATACAAAGAGAATAAGAAAATCTTATATACCAGCGAAAAATGCCCCAATTTGAATTGATATCCCAGTAGGACAAGTAGCCACTAAAATAAATTCACGCCAGAAGCGTGGCTGGCCTATCGGTTCCAAAGACAAAAATTCTCGAAAGAGAAAAGAGGTAAATACTATTCCTGTTGAAAAAGACATAGTAAAGACACCTGTAGTTGTCCAAAATTCTGATATAGTTTTAACGCCAAAAGACATTCAGGTACCTGAAAATTGTGAAAATGACGAGATCTCGATAAATTATGTCTTTACAGGAGAGAAATGAGAACAAAATAAGACAATTGTCAATGAAATATTTTCATATAATGTGGCATTAAATATCATGCACAAAAGTAAGGATTTTGAGCAAAAATTAGTCGAAGAATGTCGACAAAGGAATAATTGGCCAAAATGGGAAGAAGCCATGAAGGTTGAACTAGATTCACTTGCAAAACGTGAAGTCTTTGGACCTGTAGTCCGTACACCAGAAGATGTAAAACCTATTGGATACCAATGGGTATTTGTGAGAAAACAAAATGAGAAAAATGAAGTTGTGCGCTACGACTTGTGGCACAAGGTTTTTCACAAAGGTCCTGTATAGATTATGAAGAAATATATTCCCCTGTAGTGGATGCGATAACATTGCGTTACTTGTTCAGTTTATCTGCATATCATACATTACATATGCATTTAATGGATGTGGTAACAACCTATTTATACGGCTCATTAGATCGTGATATCTATATGAAAGTTCCTGAAGGACTGAAGATATCTAAACCATCCAATGAATATTCACAGGGGTTATACTCAATTAAATTGCAAAGATCTTTATATGGTCTAAAGCAATTTGGACGAATGTGGTATAATTGTTTTATTGAGTATTTGGCCAAAAACGTATTCAAGAATGATGATATATGCTCGTGTGTTTTCATAAAGAAAACTGCATCTGGATTCGTTATAATTGCTGTGTACGCTGATGATTTAAATATCATTGGAACTCCTGAAGAGATTCTAACAATTATAAAAAACTCTAAAAGAAGAGTTTGAGATGAAAGATCTTGGAAAGACTAAATTTTGTCTTGGCCTGCAGATCGAGCATAAAAAAAATTGGATCTTTATTCATCAAACGACATACATAAAAAAGATCTTGAAAAAATTTTATATGGGTAAGTCACATCCCTTGAGTACCCCAATGATCGTAAGATCTTTGGATGTGAAAAAGAATCAATTCCATCCTAAAGAAGAAAATGAAGATATCCTTGGTCCTGAAGTACCATATTTTAGTGCCATTGGAGCACTAATGTATCTTGCTAATAATACACGACCCGATATATCATTTGCTTTGAATTTACTAGCAAGATATAGTTCATCTCCAACCAGAAGACATTGGAGTGAAGTCAAACAAATCTTTTGATATCTTCATGGAATGGTTGATTTGAGATTGTTTTATCCCTATGGATCCAAGTCACAATTAGTTGGCTATGCAGATGCTGGATACTTGTCTGATCCACATAAAGGGAGATCTCAAACAGGATACTGTTCACATATGGTGGTACAACTATATCATGGAGGTCCACAAAACAGACGATAGCAGCAACCTCCTCTAATCATGCTGAAATAATTGTGATACATGAAGCTAGTCGCGAGTGTTTTTGGCTCAGGAGTTTGATTCAATATATTATGTCATCATGTGGACTGATTGACCATAAGATAGCTCCAACTGTCCTGTTTGAAGATAATACAACATGTATTGCTCAACTTAAAGGTGGATATATCAAAGGTGATAGAACAAAGCATATTTCTCCCAAATTCTTCTTCACTCGTGATCTTCAAAATCAAGGGACAATTGATATCCAACAGATCCGCTCAAGTGACAATCTGGCAGATTTATTTACAAAGTCACTCCCAAAACCCTCCTTTGAAAGATTGGTACATGAGATTGAAATGCGCCGATTTCGAGACATCAACTGATGTCGACAAGAGGGGAAGACTGTACTCTTTTTTCCTTGGTCAGTTTTTTTTTCTCATTGGATTTTTCTTGACAATGTTATTAATGAGGCAGTCCCTATCACAAAAGATATTGTACTATTTTTCCTTCACTAAGGTTTTTTTCCACTGGATTTTTTTTAGTAAGGTTTTAATGGGACAATAATCCTAAATGGTCATCTAAGGGGGAGTGTCGTAAAGATATAGATGACCACGTATGTCTTGAGTGGACTAACCTTCTCAAGACAGAAGGAATCAATTTTCAAGAGAAATTACGTTTAATAAGATTTGACAAAGTAACTTTATGTATGTATATAAATAGAGGCTTTGCTTGTGACGAAAGACACAACAACAATAAGAATATCAAATATTCTTTACTCTCTTTCTTTTGTACTATTCTCTCTCTTATATATTAAACATATTAATTATATCTATTATATTAATTTAATAATTCTAGTAAATATTACTACTAGAATTATTTAATTATATTTTTATATTTATATTTATTACCTTTTTTTATTTATTTATTTAGTTATTTTACAACATTGATAACTTTGTAAGCTTTTTAAAATTCAACAAGTAAAAATGGTAATTCATTCAAAACTTTCATGCTTTCTCTTCGACAATCCAACGGTTCTTAGTCCATTTTATACTTCCATCGAACGGTTGAAAGTTTCAGCATGGCAATGCTGCTGCAGGGCCAAGATGTAATTAAGTTATTAACTACCGAAGCTACCACTCCACATGGCATTCAATCTATCACGTGCCTGGCACGTGATCTTCCCTGATATTGTAGCTGGCATTTCCATGTCTCTCTCTCTCTCCCTTCTCTGAGGACTCAAAAACAGTGACTCACTCACTGAGTCAAATCGGTAAAAACTGAAAGAAACAAAAAAATAAGAGGGTTCTTTCCAAGTTATTTCACTACTTCTTCTTTTCAACATTGCTATCCATTTTTGTTTTTGTTTCTTTTTTGCATTGAGGATTGTTCTGTGAGATTGTGGATTTAGGAAAGTGTTGTTAATGTGCACTTTGGAATTCACTGTGTTGGTTAGTTTCAAGCTTCAAACATGAAGGAGTTGCATTCTCTGAGTCTCCTTCAAATTACTCTGTTTCTTCCTCTACTTATGTGTATGTTCTATTTCTTGAATATATCTGCATGACCCATAATTGCTAATTTCAATTCTTGTTGCTTTAATTGCCATTTATAGTTGCAAGTTTGTATCTTTTGTCGTCTTTGTTCTTAAATTTCTGTTAGATTATGTAATGGCATTGCAATAAGCATTGGAATTAAGTTTGCATTTGCAGTTTCTTGTATATTGTGATGTTTTAAATTCAAGCTGAGTATTGTATGAAGCTTTGTGTGTGTTGAAGGAAACCCAAAATTACTATAGGTTGGAAATTCTTGGAGAATAGAATTGTTCAACATGAAATCAAGTAGAATAGTATAGTATTGATGTTATAGATTTGAGTAAAACCCATGGTTAAAGAGGGAGTATTGGTCCAATTTTCTATGGCAGTGTTTATCTTATTGCAAACGAATGAAAATGTGCTACCAAAGTAATAGGCAAACTCTTTAGAAATGTTAGGTCCCTTTTTTTTTAATTAAAACCATTTACAATAAGAAATGAAGAACTGAATGTCATTAAAGTTAGCCTGCTATTGTTCTTTATTTTGGGTTTGTACTTGATGAACACTGAACACAAGTATACTTATTTCGGTATCTTAGACTTTAAGCATGTGTTTGCGAGTTGGAAGTTTTTGGGGGGAAGTTTGGAAGGGTAGAATGGACTTCACCTTACACTTGAAAGCTATTCCCTTCTCTCCATTTTCCTCTAAAATCAACACTCACAAACATTTCCTTAGTCAATGTTGGAGTGTTCCTTTTTCTGTAAGAAATATCACTCTTTATGATGTAATTTAATTTGCCTCTAAGCAGGTATGAACAAGTCTCAGGGCTCTCCAACCAGTGGTACAAAATATTCCATTTCGATCACAACGAAGGATGGCATGCTGCCTCTTGATATCTCTCCAAGTGCACAGCCACAGCCATTTTTGCCTCTTTTAGCGCCTTCACCATTGACGCCTTTCAAAAACTACTCTATGCCTCAGTCTAAACTGTCAGGTACAGTAAACTTTTCCTTTTCAATTTGCTAGTGTGAGATCATAGGTTGGGAATTTTCATTTGATAAAATATCATTTTCACATGTACTTATAACTGTTTAACACATTATGTTTGGTGGTGAAATTGAGGGAAGTTTAACTGGATAAATGGAGATTAAGTCTATTGTGATGCAATTATATCTTAGAAATGATTTTGACTTATTCATTCATTAGGAAAATTCGGATATCCTTGCAAATGTGCTGACTTTGCATTTATTCCTAACTTCATCATATGATTAAATCCATTATCATGGATGAGACTATAAGTAGCATCTTACCAACGAACAACGAGATCACTTTATTTTTCCTTCACCACATTATTCCACTCGTCATAGTAGTGTTTTGAGGTTAATCAGCCCCAACCCCATCATCAAAGGATAACTAAAAACAAGTGAACAATCCACTGTAAAAATTTATCTTGAAATGCTTTGAGTTGCCACTCCTTTTAGCTGTTAAGATGATCTAAAGTTCCCTTTTACTTGCAGGTCTATGTTCATTAAATTTCTCTGCTGCCGAAGATATAATGACCACAACTGCTACTGATTGCTGGACTTCCTTTGCTCCATTTTTGGCGAATGTACTATGTTGTCCTCAATTTGATGCCATGCTGTTGGTCCTTATTGGTCAATCAAGCAAATTCTCTGGGGTACTAGCATTGAACACAACTCATGCTCGGCATTGCCTCTCTGATGTTAAGAAGGTCCTCGTCAATCAAGGAGCAAACGATGACTTAAGGAAAATATGTTCAGTCCATCCAGTGAATCTCACTGAAGGCTCGTGTCCTATTGTATTTGTTGATGAAGTTGAGAGCATTGTTGACTCATCAAGACTTCTGACTGCTTGTAGAAAAATTGATCCCGTAAATGAGTGTTGCAACCAAGTTTGCCAAAATGCTATAAATGATGCTGCAAGGAAAATAGCCTTGAATGATATGTCGAACTCAAATGGTAACCATAGCTTGCCTGGGAAGACAACTAGGATCCAAGATTGTAAGAATATTGTCCTTCGTTGGCTGGCTAGTAAACTTGATCCATCGGCTGCAAATAGTGTTTTTAGGGGTCTCTCAAACTGCAACCTAAACAAAGGTTAGTAAAGGGGGAAAACTAAACTGAAAATAAGCCCTCATCTATCATGTTTGATTATTTAGTACTCTCTTGTCTAATTTACTGAAATATGAAGCATAATCTAACATGTTCATGTTTAATGTTATTGTATCACTTGGCTCAGTTTGTCCGTTGGTTTTGCCGAATGTCACAAGTGTAGTGAAAGAGTGCAGAAATGATATAAGTAACCAAACAAGTTGCTGCAAAGCCATCAAAAGCTATGTGTCCTATTTGCAAGACCAGAGCTTCATAACCAATCTGCAAGCCTTGAAATGTGCTGCATCACTGGGCAAGAAGTTGCAAAATGCTAATGTCTCCAATAATGTGTATAATCTTTGTCGAATCGGCCTCAAGGACTTTTCTCTTCAAGGTTGGCATTGTTAAATTTCCCTTGCTTAAGAAACAACTACTTCTTTACAAAATAAATGTTTGTTACATTTGACTAAATTGGTACATTGGATAATGTATCTCGATGCAGTTATGTCGAAATATCTTGGTTTTTGAACATACCAATTTAGTCCAAGGCCACATTTATTTTGAAAAGGACGAAGTACTATTTTGGTTTTTGCTGAGTACTGATACTGCTACTTGTTCTGTTCTGCAATGTATTGTCGATGGTCGTTTGATTTTCTCATGGATATGGATCAGTTGGATCACAAGGTATCTCTTACAGCATAGATTTTTATCTTGATATATATTTTTCTTTACCATCCTGTTGAAACAAGAATAGTTTGTACTTTTATTGTTCCCTTTTGTCATCATAATAAGAGTGGTTTTTGACATGCTATTATTGTTTAATTTTGTTTAAGCTTGAACCTATACTGGGATCAAATTTTTAAAACAAAAGGCTGAAATAAGTTTAGTCCCAGTAAATGCAGATTGTTTTCATTGTAGTCGAGTTTAATTAGTGGAAAAAATCTTATGCTTGTTACTTTGATAAGTACTATACATTAATGGGAAAAATCTTATGCTTCTGAAGATTGCATCTAATTTTCCCTTATCATATAGTATCCGAACTTAATTAATTATTTCGATTTCATGTAGAATCTGGCTGCCTTTTGCCAAGTCTGCCTTCGGACGCAGTATTTGATAAATCGTCCGGTGTTGGATTCATGTGTGATCTTAACGACAACATTGTAGCTCCATGGCCTTCATCATCATTGTCGCTGCTTCCGTCCTCATGCAATAGAAGTATGTGTAAGCTCCATGAATATTTTTATATCAAATACATAAATAAATATTCTGTTACTCTTTTCGCTATGTCTAAATTTATTCGTTTCTTGGACTCATGCAACTGCAGCGACGAAACTTCCATCGCTTCCCACAGCGACGTCTTCACAAAATGGTAAGAACCATTGTCTAATCTGCTGAATCAATACAAACTAGTTTTTCAATATCTGATGATGTCTTCACTTTCAAAGAAACTAGACTCATCTGTTCTTGCATACATGTTTTGTTTTAGAATGTCTTACATGAAGGTCAACAAGCCAGTTTGACTTTTTAATTTTATTTGATGCTGATTTGCTTAGTTATGAGATTCATGACCCATTTTTTGAGAGGAAGGGAAAGAAGGGTAACAAAACAGTCATGAATTGACTATAGTCCACTAATTTACCCCTTCGGCATTTCCATCAAGGATATATCTTGATTGGTGCAACTTTTTCATAGATCTCTCTTTCCTTTTTTTTCCATTTACTTTAATAGAAAAAGTTTCACAATTTAATATATTTCTTAAATGGAAGTACTTGCATCATGTTGATGGAGCAATTTTACAGTATCCTAAAAAAAAAATGATGTATCATGTAATATAAACTAAAATATTTAAGCTTTGAAGAAAAATATAAGCAGAGAAATATGGTAACATCACAATAATTCTTTATAATCCTTTTAATAATGCAATCACACTGATGAATGTCTAACTTATATTTCTGCATTTGATTCAGGTCTTTACATTAATAACTTGGTTCTACTTCACCTCTTTACCTCTTTAATACTTTTCAAGAGGCTTCTTTAACATTGGAGTTCCTTTGGCTACCGGAAAAGACTAAAAAGCCCTCATTCGTATCCAGTCATCAAATTGTTTATATTGTTAGCTAGTATAGAAATTCTGCTTTGAGATAGTCCTTCTAGTACAATTTTTCATTGTATTACATTACATTAGCACATCATTGTTTCAATATTCTTTGAAATTGTAATGAGTTCCCTTTCCCCCTTAATTTATAAAGATATTCTATAAATATAATAATATAGAAGTTTCTAAGTTCATTTCAGAATTAGTACCGTTCCGTGATTTGTTGTCCTTTTGCAATTGATAATGGTGACAATACATTGTTGGAGGATTATGTGTGTTAAGAATGTGGGATTTGGATAAACAGAGATAGAGATAGATTTTTTTTTGATGATCAAGGGGGGAAAGGACCCCAACAGCAAAAGAAAACAGAAAAGAAAAAAGCAAAAGAAAAAGGAACAGATCAAGACCCTCTTAAACGGAGGGCCCCGTAACAATCACAAAAGAGTGCATAACTAATTTCAGATAGTGCTCTATTGAACAGGTGTAAACCAAGAGGCATATCCTGCCTTTTTTTGGCTAGAAGGTCTGCTACTGAGTTAGCTTCACGAAGGGAGTGTAACCAAATAGACAATAGTGCGTTGCAAGCGAGCTGCCATGATACGAATGTCTTGGATGAGGGGGCACAGGGATGAGTTGAGGTGCAGCCATGGTTGATGAACTTGATAGCCGCAACTGAATCAGATTCTACGATAATGGATTGGTATCCATTAACTACTGCAATTTGCAGGCCATGGACGATTGCCCATAATTCAGCGTACATAATAGAGCATCCACCTAAATTACATGAAAAACCTTTCAAAAATCTACCATCTGCATCTCTAAACACTCCACCACACGCCGCATTGTTTCTATAGGCATAAAGGGAGCCGTCAACATTAAGTTTCACAAAATCTGTAGGGGTCGAGACCAAGCAATGTAGCAATCCCCGGCAGCCTGGAGATTCCTGGGTAGAATGTTGCTTTTCGTGACTTTTAGAAATTCCTCCGATCGAGCTTTAATTCGACTCACCGTAGTAACCATTGGAATAGACTGGCCGTTAAAAATGAGCTTGTTCCTGAAGTGCCATATAGAGGAGGCAGCTACACCAAAGAGACATGGCCATTCATTCTTGCTAGTGAGGTTCTGCATCAGCCAGTCCTTCAGATCCGTATTGAAGAAAGAGTTCACAAAATTGGGAGGGAGAAGATATTTCCAAATGCATTGCGCGTAGGAACAATCTCGTAGCACATGAATAACTGTTTCATCATGATGCTGGCACTGTGGCCAGGAATCATCGTTCGTCAGATGTCTTCGCCTTCTCTTTGTATTAGTAAGGATGGCATTATGGGCCACCAACCAGAGGAACGTTCTGATTCGCTCCGGACCTTGCCAATTCCATACCTGCTTAAAAACTGTATTCGGAGTATGTTGCCCTTCAGACAAGCTCTGGTACGCTAACTTGGTGCTGAAAATCCCATCAGGGGTGAGGCCCCAAGCTAAATGGTCAGTATCTTTCCATGGAGATGGAGGAGAAATTGCCACTATCTTTTTCACCGCATCCTCCGGTAATAGTTCTTGTAGCTTCCTAGTATCCCAATACCCTGAAACGTCAAGAAACTCCATCAGTGAATTTGAGTAATTAAAATTACTACTTACCTGATTTGCGACTCTATCGAGACGACCTAGTCCCGAAACCCAGTTATGGTCCCAGAAACGAATTTGGGCCCCATCCCCTATCCTCCAAATGCAGTTACTTTGGACTTCCGGCCACAACTGACAAATTCCTTTCCAGAGGTTTGAGTTGCTCCTCTTCCTTTCTACTCTAGGGAAGACATTGTTACCACTGCCATATTTTGATCTAAGAATTCTGACCCAAAGTGCGTCTTTCTTCTCAACCAAACCCCATCCAGCTTTCATTATGAAAGCCTTGTTCATTTGGCTTGCATGTCTAATACCCAATCTACCAGAATTTTTGGGTTCACAAACTTTCTTCTAATTTAGCAGGTGTATCTTCTTAGACTGCTCCGTATCTCCCCAAAGAAAATTTCTGCATTTACGATCAATTATATCACAAGTAGAAGAAGACAAATAGGCAGACTGCATAATATAAGAAGGCATAGAGGATAAGACAGATTTCACCAAGGTAACTCTTCCTGCAAGAGAAAGAGATGAGGCTTTCCAGGAATTGAGCCTGATATTGAGTTTGTTGATGATATCTTCAAAGGTATTTCTTGAGACTTTGGAGTGAAGAATAAGAACACCTAGATATTTTCCTAAGTCATCAGTCCTGGCAAATTGCAGAGTGTTGCTTATCTCTGTTCGGACATTATGCCCCCACATTCTTGGAAAAGAAAATACGAGTCTTTTCTTTACTAACTTTCTGCCCGGAGCTTTCACAAAACGCCTCAAGGCACTTGTTAATAACATTAGCTTGATCCAGACTGGCTTAAGCAAATAGGATAAGGTCATCTGCGAAGTAAAGATGAGAGATGGGTGGGCCGTCCTTTTTCAGCCTGATAGGCTTCCAGAATTCATGATCCACCGCTGCACTAATAAGTTAGGATAGCCTCTCAATACAGAGAATAAAGATGTAGGGAGATATAGGATCTCCCTGTCTGATGCCTCTTACGGGGGAGAATTCTTCCAACTCTTCACCATTCTACAGGACTCTCATCTTGGCCATTGAGATGCAGTTAAGAATTAGCTTTATAAACATTTGGGGAAGACCAATATCCATAAGGGTGTCACTGATGAAACTCCATTTTAACCGGTCATAAGTTTTCTCCAAGTCAATCTTGATGGCCATCCATCATTTCTTCCCCTTTTTTTGTCGCATAGAGTGGATGACTTCTTGGGTGATGATGATGTTATCGGAACTGTGTCTCCCCGAAACAAAGCTACATTAAGTAGGCATTACCAATTTATCCATAATTTTTCTCAGGTGATTAGCCAAGATCTTTGTAACCACCTTATAGGATACATTACATAGGCTGATGGACCACAATTGTTTAAGGTGAGTAACATGTTCCACTTTGGGGATAAGAGTAATAAGAGTTTCATTAATCTCTCCAATCTTGTCAGGTTAGTTGAAGATATTCTTGATTAGGTTGCAGACATCATCCTCAATGAGATAGAGATAGATAGAACAACAAAAATGATATATGAATATTAAAATTCAATCATTGCATATTTGTTTCTATATAAGTTGTTTCAATTATTTTACCAACAATATAATTAATATGAATTTTGAAAATCAGATTGAATTGATCACACAAGACAATTTAAGATAATTGTTCGGCGACAAACTGATTGAAACTGAAAATTAGTAAAAAATCGATTAACTAGCCAAATTAGTACGATTTTTAACGGTTTAAATAATAAATTACAATAAATTATTTTTTTTAAATATATATTTTATTTATAAATATATTATTTTATTATATCTGATTCAGTTCTAATTAAATATCGGCTAAATCTTCGAATCTTTGAAGCTTTAATTTTATCGGTTCGATTTTCTAAACTTTGATAATTAGACATAAAAATGAGGATAATTCACTCCTATAAACCAAATGGAAACTAAAATTACCTGAATCTCTCAAATGAAAAAACGTTACTTGAATGTCTCAATCTATAAATCTATGTAAATCGAATTCAATAAATTCAAATTAGACTTGTTAGTCAAATTAGACTTGTCTACACATTTTTTTTCTATATGTATCACATCAAGGTTATGACGCAACATGTGATCCTCCCAGTATGGAAGGTCAAAGAAGACGCTTTTCTTTTTCCAATGCAAGTCATCTTGATCTGCATCTTGACCAATGCATCTTTTTTCCCTTTTATAGTTGAATTCTTTCCAAATGAAACATGCACGTTAGACTGTTGTCTCAAGACATCTATTCTAAATAACTTCTTCGGTGGATCTCTTCTTTCGACTTGCCCGTCAAATCTAGTCCGATCTAGTCTATATTTATGGCCCTGATTCAAAAAGCGGCGATAGCCCATGAAACACCAATTTTTTTACTGAATGTCAGCCGTTGATCCTTAGCTTCCAAGTTACACGTAGGACATGCTAACTCACTGTACGTATTCCACCCAGATAAGTTTTTCAATCCTGAGAAGTCGTTAATAGTCCACATTAGTATCAGATACATCTTGAAAGTATTTTCCTCTTTAGCATCATACATTTCAACCCCATCCCATAATTGCATCAACTCATCAACCAAAGGCTGCAAGTAAACATCTATGTCGTAGTCTATGGATAGAATGAATGAAGTCTGTTTCATGCAAAGCCATAGAGGAAGATTGTACGAAATAAGAATCACAGACCAGATTGAATACCATGTGCTCATATTCTCAAAAGGATTGAATCCATCGCTCACTAAGGCTAAGCGAACATTGCGCAGATCTTTGGAAAAGTTAGTATACTTTGCATCAAATTTTTTCCATTCTTCAGCGTCCTTTGAATGCCTCAATTATGTGCTTCTTTATGCCATAACATGTCAGTTGATGTCTTGCTGTACATAAATAACAGTTACAGTCGTGGTATGATAGGAAAGTAATGAAGCTTGGGTACTATAAGTTTTCCATTTCTCTTTACAAGTACTTTTTTAGTCTTTTGCTTCCATCTTAAACACCCACATCGCTTGCACCTTGTCAAGTTTTCATCATCATCCCGATATAGCATGCAATCATTTGGACATGCATCTATCTTGTTGTATTCGATATCCAACTTTCTTATGGTCTTCTTAGCTTCATGCACTGTCTTCGGAAGTTTTGCTTCTTCAAAT
The DNA here is from genome assembly GCF_003086295.3 of Arachis hypogaea. Taxonomy (NCBI): domain Eukaryota; kingdom Viridiplantae; phylum Streptophyta; class Magnoliopsida; order Fabales; family Fabaceae; genus Arachis; species Arachis hypogaea. The sequence continues at coordinate 13,908,708 of NC_092038.1, forward strand.
GCTTCCGCAATAAATCAAGAATCATGGACATGGCCTTGTCATTCACACCACACATACACTTAATATGATAAAGCTTCACTATGAACAATAATTTGGAGTACTTTGAGCATCCGAGATATAATTCTTACTCTTCATCTGCAAGTAGATCGTTAAAATCCTACGCCTCTCGACTTGGACCTTCATATAAGTAAGACAACTCCTCTTTATCATCTTCGACATGTTTAATTGTTCTTGTGCCCTCACTCCCATATTGCATTGTGAAATTAAATGCCTCGTTGACCATTTGGTGCATTAGATTCACTTGGGATATAGGTATTTCATCTACTTGACTAAATCCAGATCTCTTTTCAATCGGCTTCTCACCATGACGCAACCAAATAGTATAATCAATGAAAAAAAGGTCTTATCATCAGATGGTCGTATGCATCCTCTCTTGTTTTCATAAGTTAAAACCCACATTAAGGACATGGACATTCTATCATGCCATCGGACGATGCATTAACGAATACAAAGTCTAAAAAACTGTTCAATCCTTACTTATATTCTACATTATTCCGTGACTTTAAAATCCAGCTTTTATCAATATCTATTATATTAGCAAAATATATCGAACTAATTAATAGTGACATACGAAAAATGAGGAAACAAACTTGTAAAAAATTCTATCCATCAAAACAAACCCAAATTTTCTTTATTGCTTTAATTGAGTTTAGCGAATTGCAGTCACTATAAAATTAACATAAGCACACAATATTTCAAATATTTTTCCTTCACTTACTACTATTTAATTGAAAATAAATATGACCAATAATATTTAAATAATAATACATCAACTAATAGTATGATTACGATCTTTTTATGTTTTTCACATTGATATTATTTAAAAATTTGTTGATGTACTTTAAATGTTTAAATATGTAACTAGTTTTCTTATTAAATATTTTGTTAATTCTATTTGTTTTACATAAATTATTTATTATGTCATAATACATGGTCGGAAGTATTTTTATTTTAAGTTAATTATTATTGATTATTAATTAAATTTAACTCCAATAAGTCTTAAATATTTCACTATTCATGCACCTTAATTTAAAAGGTGAATAATAACATGTAGGGAAATCAAAAATAATTATTTATGAATGAAATAATAAAATAAAGAACAACGGACTATCATGAAGAATTTGTATTTTTTATTTACATGTTTCAGTTATTTAAAAAACTGTGTAATGTAAATGTTTTAAATAAATATTATTTGGATTCGTGCTAATTGAGTTGGGTTTAATTTAACAAAATTATTATGTATTTTTCGATTACTATAATTTTATTAGGATTAATTATTAGATATTTGTGTTAATATTTTTTGTTGTACTTTTTGGTTTCCTCATATTTGTATTGCATTTTGGTTCGAAAAAATTATAACTAATCACAAATTAAGTAAATTTAATATGTATTTTTATTACAACACATCCATGATACCGAAATATTAAAATTGAAACTAAGTATGTAATAGTTTTATGTGTATATTAAATATCAGTTAAAATTTGTATTTTTTTACAAATGATCTGGATTCCTATTATTTATGTTGGATTGTTTTTAAAAAATTTACTAAGATTTTATAAATTAACTAAATATATGAAAGCACTATATATTTATTATGAAATATATACATATCCAAGATGATCTACTTTTTACAGTGGTTAGCAGAGATTAAAGTTGTTTTCACATTAATGGATAATAAAATAAGACATATGGGTCAGTCATTTCAAATTCTATTTTTTATGCATGTTACGAATATATAGATAAATGTTTTCAATAATTTTTTTATTCTATGTTTTTGTTGTATTTGATTATTAATCAAATTTATATATATTATTTACAGGGTTCTAAAAATCGAACTAGCTCGACCGATTCAATTGGGAACTGGTTTTGAACTCGGTCCAATTCGATGCCTGAAACTCTCTAATTTGGAAACCTTTCAAAATGCGCTCAACCGGGCGGGAATCGACTGGTTGGACTGGACCAAAAACCAGCTGGACCTAAACAAACGACGTCGTTTTGATTGATTATAAAAAAACCCAAACCCCAACGCGTCCCCCCTTCCCCCAATAATCCCTCCTTTCGTCAATTTCATTTCAAATCTGGATCATAAACCAAAAAACCTCCCTTCTTCAAAGTTTAAAAACCAAAACCCAACCCAAAACCCTACTTCTTCAACGGTGTTGCGGCCGCTGTCCGTGGGTGTCGGCACCCCTGCGGCTTCTTCCTTCCTCATTTTTCGAAACCAGACCCACTCTTCTAGTTGACGTTGTCCATCCACCTGTGGCGTCTCTGTTCGAGGCTTCCAGCTACTCGCCGTCATCTTGCTCTTCGTCGAAGGTTAGCACACTGGTTTCAGGGTTTTGTGTTGTTTGATTGTTTCCTTTTATGCAATGTTGATTGACTTGAGTCTGTTTCGAATGTGAACCCATTCAAATAATTGATTTTGGATACCTGTTGGTGAAATCATTTCTGAAGATGGATTTGTTATTCTATTGTTGTATTTTAATTTCTGTTGCTCGTTTTGAAATATTTCTAAAAATAGATTTGACGATTTGTTACTCTGCTCTTGCTGTATTTTGATTTTAAAATTACGGTGATTATATGTTACTGTTTTGAGTAATGCTTCTTCAAATATAATATTTAGCTAATTTGGTTGGCTTAGTTTATAGTAAAGTCATTTATGTGCTCAAAACTCACATTATTCATTCACTTGGTAACATTTTATGCCAAATTTAGTATAATGGGTTTTGGGCTTTGGTCTTTTTATCTAATTGAAGTCTGACACATTGAACAAAAAAACTAATATATTGGACTATAACGGGTTTTATAATTAGCTTTTGGCAATAATTTAATTTAATATTATTTTAAATTTTATTAATTTTTAAATTAATTTTTTAGATACAAAATTAAGATATTCACTAAAAATTGATGTTATAATATTCAAAGTTTTAATCTTTTAAGTTTCAAACTAAATTTCAAACAATTATAATTTCATGTATTATCTTTAAAAAATTAGATAATTTTTTTTATCATTTTTAATATTATTTTATATTTTTTATTTTCTTAATTGAAACTTTTATCAGTAAAAAAATTTAAATGATCAATTAGCGTACATTATAATTTTTAATATTTATCACTGTAATAACAATTTCTGTTACATATTTAATATTTTATATATTCTAATTTTTCTACAAATATAAGGATAAAAATCAAATTAAAGAATTATGTATTTTTTAAGAGGAAGGCTAATGTTGAAGAAAGAAAAATATATAATGTCCAAGACTATCTACTTTTTGTAGTGGGTAAAAATTATTTTAAAATTAATTTAAAATTAGAACAACTATAAAATGGTGTGTCAAATGATATATATATATATATATATATATATATATATGTATGTATGTATGTATGTATGTATGTATGTATGTATGTATGTATGTATGTATGTATGTATGTATGTATGTGTCAGATAAATGTTTACTTACTTGGTCGAAGATCCATTCAACTGCCTATTGCTGTGAAAATTGAGGCCTTAAAAAATCTAGTAAAAAGTACAAGAAATTCAGGATGCGAAACAAAAAAAAATATAAGACAAAAAAAATTGAAACATGAAGAAAGAAATCAATCACGGGTGAGGTGCATAGGAGATGCGTATAATTGTTCTCTAAAAACTATTTATAGAGCCAGAAAAAATGTGTAAACGTGATTTTATTATTCATCAGTGAAGTTTATTAAAATGAAGTGACGTCTTTATATAGCTTTTAGAAGCACAGATTTTTATAACGGATTAGTTTAACAAATAAGCCAAATTAAACCGATGCTATCTACTAATTTACATAACATTTAAGTCCGTATAAAATATCCAAGCGATTTAATTTAATATTTAAAAGAAGACATCATTAATATTGTTAAATTAATTCATTAAAAAAATAAGATAATTGGAGCAAAAATAAAGGAACACATGTGCCTAATAATACAAATTTAACATGATATGAAAAGAAAAATAAATGATTTGAAATTATAAATATTAAATTAATAGGTCAAATTTTGTTTTGATCTCGTCCTAATTCTAAGCATTTTCTGTTTTTACCATATGCCCCAACATGAGCGTAACTCTCAAACCCTCACCTAGTATAAACGTCCATCTCATCAAGTGAGTCTTCTCCCTTTCAAACTTTAACACAAGCTAAACCCCAACCATCTCAGCTGAGCACGTGTAAGTAATGTTTTAAAGTAATGTTGGTGTGTAGATAATGTTTTAAAGTTTTCGACTTCTCTTATTGCATTCATCACGGTAATTTTAAATCATTATAACCTGAATTCTGGTATATCTATAGGAAGTGATTGCGAATATTGAGAGCCAAGATGAATCCTTTAAGCAGCTTTCACAAAATGATTCACTTGCACAAGTTTTTGGAAAAGAGCACTCAAGATGAATTCATGCCTTAGGTGTTGGACCATGTCCCACCCAAATTTTTGGTAGCAGTACTGCACAACAACCCGATTCTAGTGTGCAAATTGAAGAGTATCAGAGGACGATTATGGAATTAAAAGTTGAGGTAACAGAAGAAAAGGTGAAGAGACAGACGATGGAGAATCTTCTGAGATATCTAATCTAATAGCAAGGAGACAATTTGCCACCTGAGGTTGCTGCAGATCTAGATTCTTTGGGGAGTACATCGACTTCATTGCGCATAAGCCCATCTTCTTTTGGCAATCATGACTTGTAACAAAAATAATGAGTTTGAGTCAACTGAAGTAGATACTATTGATATTAACTTGTTTTAGTGTTAAATGTTTATTTTTCTAACATTACCTCATTTTAATTTATAAGTAATAATGCACTTATAACAATTTTATTATATATGTTATTTTTGTATATATATTTTTGTTCTTTATGGTATTTTGTACTTTTATTTGATTAAAAGTTCTTTATTTTAATTACTTTCTAATAAATTAAAGTTAAAGAACAGACAAAATAAAAGACACAAAATAACAAAAAAATCTAGAATAATCAATTTGGCAGCGATTTTTAACTACCACAAAATAAATGCCATTTTACGTACGCTCTATTTAGCGGCAGTTACAAACCGCTGCTAAAATGAAAGTCAGTTTGTAACCAAATATGATAGCAGTTGAAAGTCACCGCAAAACCAAAACTTGATTTCATGTTGGTTATTCCAGTAGTTACTAGAAATCGTCGCTAATTGTCTACCTGCAACCTATCTTCGAGCTGTTATTAATCCGTTACAAAATGTTTAGCGGTGGTTAAAAATCGCCGAAATATTGCTGTATAACCGCCGCTAAATATCGGAAGTGTTGTAGTGAATATTCATATTCACTTTTCTTATTCTTTCATAGTTTTATTAAGACACAAATTTTCAATAGACACAGTGACATATAAATATGCAAGAAATATATGTATTTGATGTCTTCCCTCCTAACTGAAACTCTAATCTTATATATGAATATTGATTTATATATATATATATATATATATATATATATATATATATATATATATATATATATATATATAATTGTCTTTATTATTTTTTTATTTCTATTTTTTTACATGTATTTTTATCTTTTACCTTTACTCTCATTAAATTTACCGATGGAAATCCATCCAATTTTCATATTATACCATTGATGGTGCGATCGGCCACTTCACTCCACCAAAATTAAAGCATTGTTAATGTTGTTTCCAACAATACTAATAAATCGATCAAATTCCTCTAAAATACTAAATTTGGTAAAATAATAAAGTGATACTCTAATTATTCTTGAATTAAGATAGTAAGACTCATAAATAATAAATATTACAAATTTAAAGATGATTATTATTTACTATTTTATCAACATCTTTGTTTTAAGGAATTTTTTTCCTAATAAAAATGAAAATTGGAGACTTCTATTATATTCAATAGTAGTAACAAATAAATGAGGTGAATAAAGGACTTCAATAATCATTAAGAAGGTTCTAAGTTTAAGTACGGAAGAGATTTTGGTTTTTCTTTTTTTTTTTTACAATTTTTTTTTGTCTTTTCATGTTAGGTTATAAGCATGATTTTGAGAATTAGACTGAATCGGTCGATTTGACTTAGTTAACTGTAGATCAATTATCAGATCGGTCTAATTTAAGATAAAAATCGCTTGACAACAAATCAGTTAAAAACCAAAAAGAACACTTAATCAACCGAATTGGTTTATTTTTTAGCAGTCAATCGATTTAAAATAATAAATTGTAAAAAAAATCAATTTTTTTTCTAAAAAATATATATTATTTATAAATTGATTATTTTATTATATTCAGTTCAATTTCAGTTAAATTTTGGTCGAACCTTTGAATCTCTAACCTTACTAGTTTGATGATGAATTTAATTTTCTTTGCTTTTTTTTTGTCAAGGATCGATTCAATTTTTTAAACTTTAGTTACATATATCACACTAGTTAGATGCGGGATTACAACTAACATCATAAATTAAATAGGGTAAAGGACAAATTCATCCCTGACCTTTTAAATCGTGGACTTTTAACTCCCTCAGGATTGGAAAATACAAAACGACCCCTCACTCATCAAAATGCTGTACAAATCAGTCCTCCCGTTCAATTTGGTGTCTAACACGTAACGGAATCTGTTTACCTGGCGCCTATGTGGCGTGTATATGCGCACGTGTCTTCAGGAGGGTGGTAACGGGGCTGACGTGGTGCTAGTGGAGAAAGTAATGGGACATTGTAGTCCTTGGGAACTCAGACGACGTTGTTTCTGGTGTGTGCCCTATTTCTTCAAATGGAACCCTGTCGCCATAGCCGTTGTGATTTGTGTGAGAGCTTAGGGGTGGTATTGCGGAGTGGTAAATGGCCAGCGATGGAGCTTCATCCAGCGTAAGACGCATTCCACTACCGTCGACCGTGAAATGCATGGAAGCTGCAGAGGAGAAAGATGACATTGCTCCGAGGTGTAGATGTAGAGTGTACGCCATATTGTACAAATCGAGGACGACGACGAATCCCAACAGATTGTTCTTTGGATGTCCATTCTTTAGGGTAAGTTGGTGGTTTTATTTGATTGATTTTGATTATACCAGCGTAAGAAGAAGTTATTTATTTTTATTATAAGTTGGTGATTTTTGGTTTTGCCATGATGAATATGCAGCTGAAAAATCCCACTCACTGCAAGTTTTCTTATGGCTGGATGACCATGTTTCAACAGTAAGAGTTCTGGACAAGTTTATGACTGAGAACGAGGTTGATGATCTAAAACTGTATCTTGGGAAGAAGGTAGTGGAACAGAGACTCACTGATTTGGAGAAGATGTTGCATCTAGAGAGGAAGAAGAATGTTAATTTGTATTTGGTTATTGTTGTTGTGGTTAGTGTAATTTTGGGTTCTATTGTTGCCAAACTTGGCTAAAAAGTGGAAAAGAAGTTTAAATTACGCCTTTGGAACACAAGTGTTGGATTAAATTATCCTTTGATGAATGATGATATGCTGTTGCTGTAACGTGTTGGAGTTGGGTGGGTATATGTAATATGATGTTGATGGGATTAGAATGAAAAAGACATTAAATAGTTTGGATCATTTAACATTGAACCAAAGTTTAAGTTCGAAGGATTACAATCCTAACAAAACATGATATGCAATCTGATAACAGTTCACAACCTTAGCATCATAGTTTTGCCAAAAAGACACCACAATGTATAACAAACGAAAATAAGTTTCATCCAAGTTTTACATCAGAATCATAAAATATCAACATAATTTTTTGGAATTGTTGACTCCTGGGTGGGGATGAACTGAAACATCCTTTTAGTTCCACTGCTTGCTGCAGCCAGAGTCTCATCAGATGGTCCTTCAACTTCTTCCACACTTGGCTGCTGTGATTTATGAACCTGTTGTTTGCCATCACCCTTCCTTCTAATTGGTTGTTTTGGTCTGAATGTTTTGTTGGATGGCCTTGCTGGAACTCTGGTTGGAGGTTTAAATGGAACCTGACCTTGTCTTGCAGGGGCTGCAGTCGTGGTCACGGATGCAACTTGTGGAGCAGGTTGTTGCTGGGCCACATCTGGAGTTGTGGAAGTGGTAGAATAGTTCTGGTTGGTTGGAGTAGCTGAGTCATGCTCTTATCCCTGACATAAAGAAAGACAATAAAGCCATGAGAAAAAATTAAAAAATACAAACAGGTCTTGTAACACTTTTAAAATGGACAACTAAATCCTTAAACATGTTATTGGGGGGACATAAAGATCCTTAGTCCAGCTATGTACCTCTGTCTCAGGTGCTGATTGTGACAGTGGTATAACCACAAGAGAAAGGTTGTCTTGGGTCTTCTTCTTTAGTTTTCTAGTCTTAGGTTTCCAATTTGGGTTGGATGGCGCACCCTTGCAAGTCTTATAGTTGTGCCCTGTTTGACCACACTTGCTGCAGGTTACATAGAAACTTCTCCTCAGTTTTTCACCTTCGATAACAGTTTCTGCTGGGTCCTTCTGCCTGTTATGTACCTTTGAACGACCAATTGGCCGCTTAATAACAGGTGCAACATGCCTAGTCTGATCAGACCGTATCCAGAACTCTTCACTTGTAACAGGTTGAATGAAGTGCTTGTAAGTCTTCTTCAGTGATTCCATGCATAACCATGGATGCACATAATCTTCCATGTTGTCATGTCTTTTTCTGATTGCTGCAACTGCATGAGTGCACGGCATCCCTTTCCCAGCAAACCCAACAAGTTAAGGATAACAATTAGACATATACAACTTAGACATATACAAATTGAGGATAACAATTGGACATATGCAAGTAAGAAAACAGCAGCAGCACGCAGGCAAATCCAACAAGAAACAATTAGTGAAATATAATTACAGTAGCAGCAGGCAAGCAAATCCAACAAGAAACAATGTCATAAGTAAAATAACAGCAACAGCAGGCAGGCAAATCCAACAAGAAACATTTAGAGAAATAAAATTACACACTGACCAGTTAATTGCCATCTGTTACATGTACATGTATGTTTAATCAGGTCCACATCCAACTTAGATCCCTTTTGTGTGACCTCAAATCGCTTGTGCTCGTTATCACCAATCCACTCTGCAGTCCATTTGTTACTTGGCTTAACAAGCCTCTTCAACCTTTTCTCTTGAACCGGTGCAAGATTTATATGTTGGCAATCTATCAGTCTCTTGTGCTGAACCATACGCCTCATGAGGTAGTAGCGCACTTCTTCGCACTTCTTCGCACATTGCGAGTATAGGCTTGCACCTGTACTTGGTGATCTTGGAGTTGAAAGACTTGCACATGTTGTTAGTCAGGTTGTCCACTTTTGGACCATGACTGAAGTAGGCCCTTACCCATGTTGCAGGTTCAAATTTCATTAGGTATGACCAGACATCCTGATTAACTTCCTTCAGCCTCTCCATTCTTATCTTAGCCACAGTTGTGCATTTTGCACAGTCCCACACAATTTTCCTGATATATAAGTCCTTGAAACGGTTGATAAAATTCTTCCACATGTGCATGACACAATTGCGCACATGTGCATTCAACATTATCTCCTTCAATGCAGGCATCAGTCCCTAAAATAGAATGGTTCAAGAAGGACTTTCATCATTTTGCATCAAATGTACTTAAATTAAGTATAAAGAATCCGACTTACTAACCTTTTGCATGTCGGACATAAAATTCCAACCATGTTGTTGCACATCTCCAATGTCCTCTTGTAATAGGGTCAAAAACCACTTCCATGACTCTTTCGATTCAGACCTTGCCACAGCAAATGCAATGACATAAAACTGGTTATTAGCATCCTGTGCCACAACAGACAGCAATTGGCCTCATGATAGGTCTTGAGGAATGCTCCATCCAAATGAATCAACGGCCTGCATCCACTCCTAAATCTTCTCTTGCAGGCATCGAAACATATATACATTTTGTCGAATGTTGGGGGTGCTTGTGGTTGGGAATAACGTCCAACAACGCAGTAGACCTTGGATTGCTTCTATGTATCTCCATTAGATAGTCTCTAAGCTTCCCATACTGTTCTACCTCGTTTCTCATGATCCTGTCTTTGGCTTCCCTCACAGCTCTGTAAATTATTTTAGGATGTAGTACTAGATCAAACTCTTCTTTTAAAAAAATCAACGGCCTCATGTGTGTTCATATGGGGATGGGTGGTCATCATTTTCTCCACTTTTTTACTAATCCAGTGTTGGTCAGCCGCGTTGCTTCCCAAATCTCTTGCGCATGTATGTTCACTCCTATAGGTTTTCACTTGAAAACACTGCAGCTGTTTATTGTATGATAGATGAACAATCCAGGGACAATTCTCATTCTTGCAGCCAACTCTAACCCTTTCCTTATCATTTTTAATCCAGACCAACTCCCTCCCCTCAGCAATAAACGAATCCTTCACAACTTCCTTGAACCTCTCTATTGTAGCAAATCTTGTGCCTAGCTCAAATCTGCCTTCTCTAAAGCCATAGTGTTCATCAAACTCAGGCCAGTGTGGTTTGTTCCCTTCATCCTCTGATGAGACAGGGGTATGTAGCTCTTCAGACTCATACTCAAACACAATATCTTCATTATCAGTGTCTACATCACTGACATAGTCTGCAACGACTGGCCTCATGCTGGGCTCCCTAGCAGGCTTTGATCTGTTGGGCTTACTTCCAAGCCTACTAGTACTGGGCTGTTTAGCAAGCCCCGTAAACCTTGAGGAACTTTCACCAGCTGAGCCCACCCTTCTTGCTTTAAATCTCTGCCTTTTAAACTCATGTGTTGCTTGTTTTTTTGGCTTCTCATTGGGATCAACCTTTTTCCTCGACGATGGAGACACATGTTTCCTCTTCCCTTTGGCAGCTCTAACCCTTCTGCCCTCATCATCTTCACCAGTATCACTCCCACTTTTATAACCAGCTGAAGGTGGTTTATACGGCTCATCTTCATCACTGTCAGTGCTATCATCGGCGATAGACGAGCCATCCGACTTCTCCAAGTCATTTGGATCGACTTCTTCCTCAACCTCAGTATTTTCCTTAAAATCATCATCTGCGATCTCAGGTTCGTCAACAGGATGGTCAAAAAAAATGTAAAACTCTTCAGTATCTTTGTTCCTCAACTTAGCCTGTCGCATTTGGTTGATCCCTGCGTCCCCCCTCAGTACATGCAACCCTGACTCCATATCTTTACTTTTTGGATCATACCAGTAAGCCTCTTTATAGGATTGATATCCTAGTCCTTTGAACATCGTGACCAGATCGCCGAAATTGACAAAATCCAAGTCCATTAGAGGAAACTTCTCAACTTGACCATTAACATACACTAACTCACCGCTAGCCCTTCGTGAAAAGTTACCCCCATGATGGAACACGGAAACACCAAAGACATCAACCATCTGCAAAATTTTTCAATCCACAACAAACTACAAAACCACTCCTTATTATCTAAATCACCAAAATCTCTCTAAACAACACATGAATGACTAACCCCACAACTAATCACATATGACAATCACTTACAATCCTTATTAGTCTCACCCTACAACATTGATAGCAAAAAACGGCCAGAACGATTGAACATCAATTTACTTACCACTCTCTACGGTAGACGCAGGTATAACCACGGAGCTTCAATATGGAACTCCTCCACGAAACTGCAACGACGACAATGCGGAGACGAAGCGTTGTATTTTTTGGAGGGAAAAGCTTAGTAGTGTTAGGACTTCTTGTAATTCTTTGTCACTGATATGGGCAGCACTGGCATATTTCATAAGGCACACTCACCACTGCAAAACACACACCAGAAACGACGTCGTCTGAGTGCCCAAGGACTACAATGTTCCATTACTTTCTCCACTAGCACCACGTCAGCCCTGTTACCACCCTCTTGAAGACACGTGCGCATATACACGCCACATAGGCGCCAGGTAAACAGATTCCATTACGTGTTGGACACCAAATTGAACGGGAAGACCGATTTATACGGCGTTTTAATGGGTGAGGGGTCGTTTTGTATTTTCCAATCTTGAGGAAGTTAAAAGTCTACAATTTAAAAGGTTAGGGACGAATTTGTCCTTTACCCCATTAAATATAAGATCAAATATTTTTTGTAAATACAAAATAGATAAATAAATGATTTTTAGATGATATTTAAATAAAGTGATTGTTAGATAAATAATTAATTTTAATCCTTCAAATAATACTGTGGAATTTCTTCTCCTTCCTTTATTATCTCTTGAATATTGACTTCTGTTAATTGACCAAACTCCATATATAGCAAGGTATCCAACTATCCATTATGAATTTATGACCCAAACAAAGACAAAGGCAGTGCATGCATTGGTTCAGCCTCAAAATTTTGTTAAGCATTTTACCCTTGAATATGTTAATATGTAAAAAAAATTTCTTTAAATAGATTAGCTAAAGGAGTTAGGAAAAGTGAGTGCCAACTGCCAAGTTTGCAGGCTAATGATTGGCGTAATCAATTTCATGTGTTCAAATTAAAATGTACTTAGAACATGTAAGACGGTTTTTCTTTCCCGTCTATACTTGTTAATTTGACTTATGCTTATTTCGTCATGATGACGCCAGCGATGATGACTTTTTATTTATTTATCCATTTATTTATTATTCAGACTCGAGAATGAAGAGAGTATGTGTGGCGGCTAAAAAATTTAATGTAGGCAGGTATTTGTGCCGTTCTCCGAAAATGATATATACTGTTATTTTTTTAAAATATGGGGAGGCAAATTAAAAAAAATTGTAGGGATGCATTTTAATTTTATTAATTTAGAAAAATAATTTGAATGATTTTTTTTAACTTAAAAAATAATTCACAAATTATAACTTAAAAAAATTAAAAAAAATTCATCGGGAGCAAATTGTGAAAAATGAATTTACTCTCAACAATTGTTAGTACATTGTATACCAATAAATCATGAAAGAGTTTCGCTAGAAAACCAACTAAAAATGTAGCCAAATGGAACAAATTAGTAGAAAAATAAGTTAATTACAAAAAAAAATCCAAAACATAAATATATAGTATTAACTCATCACCCTTAAATTTAACTATTATCTCATCCAAAACGTAAGTGTTCATAATTATGGGAAAAATCCACGACAATTTAACAATGCAACTAAGAAATGTTTTTAACAAATCACATTATAACAAGTTTTATATAAAAAAAAAAAAAAGTAAAGCCACGGCGGACATCGAAGAAAAGAGATCATAAATCTTAAATTTTGCACACTACAAAACAAAGAACGCAAATTAGTCATTACTCATTAACTTGAGGACATTTCTGTTTGTTCCATTATTTTTAACCATAAAGAAATCTATTGATTTTGTACATGCAGACAAGATTATAACATAATCAATTTGTTGTTGCCACAAAATCAACTTTTTGCTACATATCTTGAATTATATATGGTTCACCGAGCATGCAAATCAAAGTGTGCTAACTAATAATCGTCACTGATTTCGTCATGGTATCAATTATTTGAAGAAGCTATCTTGTCCCTGTTATTGTATTGAATCACTTAAATATAGGTATGGTGTTAATTAATGTTCTTCATATTATTTACAAAGTTCTACGGTTATTAGTTTGTAACTATTATAATTAAAAGACGCTGCAAGAAAAATTTGCTATTATAACACCTTATCATCCTAATAAGCCTTTATCTCTAGCCATAAAATAAAGAACTACAAAAAATTACGACAATTCTAAAACTCATACAGTAATATATAATCAAAGAATATAACACATTAGAAGTTCGATAAAAAAATAAAAGCTCAAAGACGCAAAAAACGCACAGAGATAAAAAAGCGCGAAGCATTCACACGTAACAACTAAGTGTGTAGGAACAAGAGATGAACATAATACATAGGTTTAAGAAGTTACATATATATAATATACAAAAGAGGACTAGTCACAGCCTACGAAATTTAGGCCGGCTAGTCATAACAAAATATAGCAGAATTTTTGAATATTAAAATAGATATATCCTGACTCTCAAAGTTACGCCTCTAAGGCAGCAAATACAATATACAAAAGTGAGAAAATAACTACGACAAAACAATCAAAAGACCAAAAGAGAATCATCCTCCACTCTGTCACCATTCACAAACTTACCGAGGTGGGTTGTGACCTACATCTGAAAAACAACAACAACATATGGTATGAGAACCGAAGGTTCTCAGTATGGTTAACAGTGCCCAATAGATAAGATATAAGGTTCCGAGATGCCAAAAGCTATCCTAAAACTTCAAACTGGTATAAAGATTCAACTTAAAATAAAACTTAAACCACAAAAGGGTTATCTATCTTAAAGAAATTCTAAACCAATAGAAACATCGTTGTCCCACAGCCTTCGCCATCCTATCTTCATCCGATCTCATCGCCACTGTCTACCAAACCTCCTCAATCCCAGCAGAAAACACAGATAATGCATGCAAGTAAAGCACAAGTAATATACATTTACAACAGAAAATTCAAGAAGCAAGTAATCATGTTATACATTTAGGCAATATATGCAATTAGGCAAAGCAAGCAAACACATAGAAGATGCACATGATGAATGTCTGTCCTATTGGCCATGATATCACTTGTCGGTTCAACTGTCAACCCGACACATCCCTTTGGGATGTTGCTTTTCGGTCACGAATAATTAGTACCCCATGGATATAGTGTCCGACCCACTATCCAGGGATATAATACCCGGACCACTCTTGCGACTTGAAAGGATGCGAGCGGGATACTCGGCCTCAGACCTTATATCTCAACATAAGCAGGATTAACCACCGTTCTTACGTCGACGCCGCAACCTCGACAGGCGGGATTAACCACCGTCCTTGCCAGGCGCATAGCGACTCATCAATCTCAGTATATCAATAGTATATAATCAATATCACTTTTAGCATCCAACAAGTTCATCATTCCTTTCCAAGTTCCAAACTCATCATAACCATCATCAGTTCTCAATTTCTCAAATTCATCGTCAATATAGCACTCCACCAATTCACCTAACTAGTCCATCCATAGTACTTCCCAAGTCTAAGTCACCGTCATCTAAATTCACTAACAGAAAATATCTAATTAAGTTACTTAACCCATCTTCACTAGTTTCAAAGCCTAATCATTAGCTAAGAATCTTAAATAGAAATTAAAGAAGTTTAGAAAGTTAAAGAAACTGTTAAACTTTCAAAACAATAAGTTTTCAGCAAAACAAGGGTCATGCATACGCATGCCCCTGTCCGTGTACGCATGGGTTGAAATATGGCAAGCTCGTGTATGCATGCTCCATCCGCATACACGAGTCCTCAAAACCGAATGGGTGGCTCGCATTGCATGAAACATGCCACGTACGCACACGTGTAAAAAATGCCATTCTCGTGTATGCATGCCAGTGTCGCGTACGCGAGAGTGCTTGGCAGTGGCCAATTCTCGTGTCGCGTGCACTATCTGCGAACGCATGCTCCCAAAATCCTTAAAAGTGTTGTTGCATAATTCAGATTTTTGTACACAACTTCAAACGCGCATAACTTTTTTGTTTTAAAACATTTTTCATCCGTTTTTTGAACGTCGTAAACCTCTCAGACCCAACTTTTATTTGAATTAAGTTTCATCAAAATTGAAGATCTGGAACACAAGTTATGTCTCATCAAATTTCATCAATAACAAGATTTTACCAAAAATTTTCAAGTCCTCTAGTTTTCCAAAACTCAAAACCAAACCTAATCAACCATACCCGAAACAACCCAAAGACTCATACCAAATATTCCCCAACTATTTTCTCAATCATTAAACTACCTATACCATTCCATTCTCAATAATTTTCTTAGATCCTTATCAATGCCATTATCAACATAATCATCACAAAACACTATCAACCATTAACCAAATCCATTATAATCATTATTCCTCAATTCAACATCATTGAAACTCACAATCATCATCAATTGTCATCAATATCAATAATAATCAATACTCATCCTCAATATTAATATTCATCAACACTGATCACCAACATCAATAAGCATAAACATTCATCATCAATTCAATCCTATCCTATGCTCCACTAAAGCCTATGTTTCACGAAACATTACATATTAACTAAAGGAAACCAAAATCATACCTTGGCCAATATCTGCACAACTCAAAACACCGAAATTAACTTCCAAACAAGCTCAACAAAGCTCCAGCCACCAAAGTTCAATCCAATAGTCAAAACCAACTCCAACAATCACAAATTTCAATCTAATATCATGTAATATACCAAAATCAATCATAGGGTTCACAAAATCAATAATCCACAAGGATTTAGAGTATTTTTATCTTATCCACTGTGAATTAGGACAAAATCCAATAATTTCTCAATGCTAGATATCACCAAAGGCAAAGCCTCATAATAAGGAAAGGGGGAAATAGCCCCTTAAATTTTAATTTCTTCAAATAAATTACATACAAATTTTAATTTAGCCCTTTAAAATTTTTATTTTAGTCTTATTTTATTGTGAAATTAATTTTTGTCCGCTCCTTAATATTTCACCTAGCTCTGCCCCTGGATACCATCTAAACAACTAAAAACGCAAAATCTACTCAACAACAAATTCCAAAATGCGAAATCTGTTAGGATAGAGAACTGTGCAAGAAATTAAATTTTCTTTACCACTTTGTGCGGATAAAAATGACGGACTCGATAAGAGCTTCGCATGACTGTAAACAGCATGCAAATCGAAACACCGTAGCTCAAAATATGAGCAAATGAAGAAGATAATGAATAGTACCCTTTGGGGTTTCTCTCTTCTTCAACTCAGCAGCTCTCCCTCTCTTGTTTGGTGTGTTATGAGGCTGAAAGGCTTCATTTAAGTGTATTTATATGTTGGGCTTAGGTCCAGTTTGGGTCCGGTCCAATTGTTAAGCGTTTTGGTTCGTTTGACCCAATCTTGGGCCAAAACCTTTAGAATTATAGCTCAGCTTTCAATTTTAAATATTTTTCTAAATTTCTCTACAGTTTTTATTATTCTACAGATTTAAACCGATACTGCCAGCTAATTTACCGGTATGCATTTTTACGCAATTTTTCGCAAAAAAATTACATTTTTCCACTCGAAAAAATTCACTAAATTCAGATCTCACCTTTAAAATTTTAAATTAATATTTCTAAATTTTTTAAGCTATTTCAAGTAATTAAAATTTTATTTTATTTTATTTTATTTTAATTAAATGATTAATAACTTTCGATTCTTACTGCCTACAACAAAATCAAAACATATTTTATCAGTGTTTAGAAGAAAGCCAACATGGCTTACACAAAGGAAGAATATTCTAAAGTGGGCTTTATATCGTCGTGAAATTATTTTTTTCTAAAAGTTTAAATCGATAGGAAGAGGCACATGAATGATTATATCTTTAATATATTTTTCATGCAATTGTCTCTTTTTTTAGGAAGAAGGATTGAAGGAATTTTGCATACTTTTTTTCTTCTTTCTTGTTTTGTCTTGTGCTAAAATTATTTTTTTTGGGGTTTCACAAAAATCGAACTGTAAAACTTTTGGTTATAGAAATTTTGATACCATATTATGAAATTACCTCTCTCAAAAGTTTAAATTGATAGGATGAAATATATGAATAATTATATATATATATATATATATATATATATATATATATATATATATATATATATATATATATATAGTATTGCTATGCTAAGGTGGCTACAGTGATTATAGTATTTCAAAAAGTGTTGTTAAAATTAAAGTAGTGCTTTTTATTATTAAATAACGCTTTTCAAAAAGTGTTACTAAAATATAAAAAAGTGAGACTTTAATTTTAACACACTATAAGAAAAAAGTCCTATCACCATGCTTTTCTATTGCCACTCTTGAAACGTAGCCGAAAAAGGTCAATATCACGCTTTTAAAAGGGTAGCAATTGATTAGAGATTTGACCACATTTTAGATGTCACACTTACCAAAGCGTGACATAAAGAGAAACAGGCACGCTTTTAAAGCGTGGCTAGTTTTTCTTGTTACGAGTATGTTTTCAAAGCACGTGCCTGCTTTCTATAAATATTTGGACCCCCTAAAAAAGCATGGCAACAAAATTCTCACACAAAAACTTAGATTTTTCTCCAATTTTTTTTTCCAGTGCACTTTTTGTCACACAGAAAAAAGCCCTTCTTTATTCACTCTTCTCTCATTCAACCTCTTCAGTCTCCACTAAGGGAAAAACACTTCAACCCGGGGAAACACAAAGCTCATTGCGCCAGCACTCCCTCCAACCCTCGTTGGTCAACCTTCGTCTAATGCTCTCTCGCAACCCCTCCGTCGACGTTAACTTTGTTGGAGCTCTTGCCATCTCCATTGTAAAATCGTAATCCTCTGTTGGTGCTCACTCTCTCCTCACAAAGCCTCGCTCCCTCGGTTCTCACTCTCTCTCGCAAACCCTTCGTCGACTCTCTCTCTCTCTCTCTCTCTCTCTCTCTCTCTCTCTCTCTCTCTCGCGCGCGCGCGCGCACACGAACCCTCAGTGATCGCTCCTCCCTCCATGGTTCAACACTCGTTGCTGCTTCTCATTAACAACCCGTAACCGTCTCTCATCGGTGCTCACTCTTTCTCTTGTAACCTTCATTGTCACTCAACCCTCACCATATATAACACAAGAAGGTACTCCTCGATGTTTTTATCCCTCACCTTAATGTTTCTGGTTATATAATTTCAAGTAGCAACTTCTAATGTATGTCAACTCATAAGTAGTTGTTTAGAAACTTAATGGGTTTTTAGATAATTTTATATTATCAATATTGGTCAGTTATTTTTTATTAATTTGTTGTGTTTTTTATAAATGTTTTGTCTTTCAGCTAAAAAGTTTTTATTAGTGTCTTACTTATAGGAATGTGGTAAACTATTTTATTGCATCATACCTTATTTGGTATTTCTTGAAAACAATGATAAAATATAATATTCATTAACACAACAACATTTAAAATTATGTAGGATAGTTGTGAAAATAATGGAGCTCGCAATGGATGATCACATTAATTATAAAGTTTGATATTTTGTAATAAAATATGTAAAAAAAGTAGACATGTGATAATTGTTGGAATTAATTCATGTATTAGGAGTTCATGGGTAGTTACTATGATGATTTTTTATTTTTAGTACTTTGTTAGAATGTTGACATGTGATCAAAGACTTTTTTTTGTGATAATGTGATGAAAGTTCATGTATATTGAATTGGTTGATTTAAAATTATATATATATATATAATATAATTTTTTGTCATTGTTTAAAGTAGTTTTTTAAATTATGATTTAAAATTATATATCAATTTTACAAGGTTTTATTAGGAAGATTATTAAAAAAGTGTAGCCATAGGGTTTTGGAGCTAACTTATAGCCACACTTAAAAAGGATAGCCATATTGTACAGTAGTCTTCAACGGCCACACTCCAAAAACGTGGCCATAGTAAAAAAATTGGCACGCTTCAAAAGCGTAGCCACATATCTTGAACTATTGGCATGCTTTTCAATTGTTACCAATTGGCCATTTGGCCCCTTTAAGAAAGTGTAGTTGTATGTCCACCAGAGGGCACACTTATAAAACGTGGCTATAGAGTTATACATACTATCATACTTTTAAAGCGTGGCAACAAAATAAGCGTGGTCATAGCTCAATAGAAGTGTGGCGATAAAGCAATAGCCACGGTCGAACACATGACCCTTGCAAAAGCATGGCTATAGCTCAAAAAACATGGCCTGTTTCTGTGGCTACGTTTTTTCCACTTTTTGGCACGTTTATTTTTTAACGTAAAAAAAGCCAATTTTTTTTTAGGGACACATTTGCATAGCCATCATAATATAATCATACTAAAATCCACCATATACTTATATAGCTTAAATAAATCCTAAACAAATCTTATCGACAATGATATTTTAAACTCTACAATAGTTTTCATTGTTAGAAAAAAGGTAAAGTATACCTTTTATTTCTAACATTTTGTTTTTTTTTTTCAAAAACATCCCTTATGTTTAATTTTATTTAAGTTTGTCCCTAATGTTTTTTACTCATTTAATTTTGTTCTTAATATTTTTTATTTGTGTCAAAATTTGTAGAAATTTTTTATTTTGTCCCTAATATTTTACATAGAATTAACATCCATGAATAATTTGTTATAAATAAAAAAATTAGGAATAAAATTGAATATATAACTAGACATTAGAAATATTTTAAAAAAATTTACAGACATTAAGGATAAAAAATAAAATTATCATTCTTCACGGCATTGTAAAAGTAAATTTTTTTATGGTTAATATTCTTTAAACGAAAAGTCTTCAAAGACATGTTTAACGATCAAATAATTGTACAAAAATTATTGTATTAATCAAATCATATTGTGGCCAATAAAAACACTATTATTTGTTAAAAATTAGTGACCGTAAAAAAAATTCCATTTTGTTAAAAAATATTTTAAACTACTAAAATTAGCTATTAATATAAAAAAGGGTAAATACCCTTTCCGGCCCCTGAGCATTTTAAATTGGGACATGTCGCACCTTTATCACCCAAAAACCTAAACCAGGTCCTCAACCATCAACATTAGTGGACGTATCGACCCCTGTGACCGGTTGCCAACAGGTTGCTTGGATGACGTGTCAGGTGGAGGCTGAGTTGTCAAATGTATGTGTCACGTGTCACTAGAAATTGTTGCAGGGACTAAAAACCCCCCTCCCTGCCCAAACTGTTCTCAGCCCCACCGGCAACACCCTCTACCCACCACCCCTCCCCAGCACTCCTCCACCACCGCCACCGCCGCCACCACTACAACCGCCTCACAACCTTCGCAACTCATGCGAATCCTCCACCTCTTCTTCTTCCTCCATAACCTCCCAAAGCTTCACCCAATGGAGGTTCTCTCTCCCGACAACACCTTCCACCACCACCACCACTACTCCTCCGCCACAACAACCACCACCAACGCCACCACCGCTTCTACTTCCCAACAATAAAGCTAACTTCTTCAGCCATTAGAGAGATCACATCAATAAAGCCAACTTCTTCAGCCATTAGAGCCAACCTTGCTGCTCTTGCAATGACTCTCCATGGCCTCTTCTGCTGTGCAGCCACCATAACAGATTACTCAATGAGTTCCCTTCATCATAAAAAATTGTCAACTCCCTAATCTTCTTCAATGCACCTTCATTATCATAAATTCCTTCCATTGCATAAACCAACCACTTCAATTTTTCTAAAACACCATCTTTATTCAAACAAGGCATAGTTCACTCCACAACCTCTTTCACAAAACCAACATTGGAAAACAAGAACTCAGTAATAGGCAGCAATGAAAGAACATGAAAGGCAAGTGTATTCCATTTAACTCTACTTTCCCTATTGTTAGAATATAGAACCTCCATTAACCTATTCTCCTTTGTAAACTCCTCAAACTTTTCATCATCCCTCTTTAAATGGCCCCACATTTGAGCAGCATGAATTTCCAATGCTGCAAGAGTTGAACCAATATTACTCTAACAAAAAAATATTGTTGGGAAGGTTGTGAGGCGGTGGTAGTGAGTTGAAGCTTGGAGAGGTGAAAAAGTTCTTCGAGATTGTTGGGAAGTAGAAGCGGTGGTGGTGTTAGTGGTGGTTGTTGTGGCGGAAGAGTAGTGATGGTGGTGGTGGAAGGTGTTGTCGGGAGAGAGAACCTCCATTGGGTGAAGCTTTGGGAGGTTGTGGAGGAAGAAGAAAAGGTGGAGGATTCGCATGATTTGCGAAGGTTGTGAGGCAGTTGTAGTGGTGGCGGCGGTGGCGGTGGTGGAGGAGTGCTAGGGAGGGGTGGTGAGTGGAGGGTGTTGCCGGTGGGGCTGAGAACAGTTTGGGCAAGGAGGGGGTTTTTAGTCTCTGCAACAATTTCTAGTGACACGTGGCACCTACATTTGATAACTCAGCCTCCACCTGACACGTCATCCAGGCAACCTGTTGGCAACCGGTCACAGGGATCGATACGTCCACTAATGTTGATGGTTGAGGACCTGGTTGAGGTTTCTAGATGATAAAGGTGCGA
Source organism: Arachis hypogaea (assembly GCF_003086295.3). Taxonomy (NCBI): domain Eukaryota; kingdom Viridiplantae; phylum Streptophyta; class Magnoliopsida; order Fabales; family Fabaceae; genus Arachis; species Arachis hypogaea. The sequence continues at coordinate 13,930,810 of NC_092038.1, forward strand.
CATGTCCCAATTTAAAATGTTCAGGGGCCGGAAAGAGTATTTACCCTATATATATATATATATATATATATATATATATATATATATATATATATATATATATATATATATATAATACATGCTTGTTTTAATTTAATTATATTATTTATAAAATATGATTATAAACATAAATTTGATTTAATTTGTATTTTTAAAAACAGTATAGGTCAGTTTGTATCTCTATACGGAATAGTGGTGAGGATCGCTAATTTTATTGTATTCAGATAGTGCTAATCTTATTAATGGTAATTACTACATCTAATATTATTCTACGTACATATTCCAAAATATCTAGCGTACTTATTCATGAGGATGTATCAATTTTAATTTCTCATTACTAAGCCTAAGCAATTTGATGATAAGTTTGAATGAAGGTTATGATTGTACATGTCAAATTAATTGTATAGTATAGTGATTGATGATGAATATTGATACCGTATAAAATACAAACATATAAATGATGCAAACATTACATGGGGGTGAATACGACGAAACACAAAATGGTCCTTGCCTTAATCGTATCTCAGCCACTTGAATCAAGTGCCACAATCTCTCTTGTCCTTTCACTTAAACATGGAACCACGAAACATTAGCCTCCATTCATAATTCATTTTTTTGTTATTTTTTGCTTTGCGACAAGTCTATTACGTCCATTTATGTCACTTTCTTCAATTATTTTTTACTTTAATTGCTATGAATATTAAAAAGGTCTACAAAGTCGTATAATTAAATACTAATTTTTATAAAATAAAAAAAAATAGGTTACTAACAACATTTTAGTCAACAATTCTATTTTACTTTTCTTCCCTGAAAAAAAAAGATTATATTTGGCTAGTTAGTTTCTTTTATTTTTCTTTATATTAATTATATGTTAACTATTGAATTATACTATTCACTGTTAGAAAAATGTGTATTACTGTCGGAATAAATTAATAATAATTCTGTCACAAATAAGTACTACAAAAGTAAATAACTTGGTGTCAAATATTACTGTTGGATTTACAGTAATTCAAAAAACCTAAAAGCACCGTTTCACTTAAAATGGATTTCATTATGTCAGATTAATCCAATAGTGATGCCAAATTAATTCAAATTTTTTTCATTTGCTATTTTAAGTGTCTTGAAAATCATATCAATCTTTGAGATAAATTATTTATCGACAATACATAAATACTAAAAACGAACCGAAATATTATAAGCACGACACCATTACATAAAAACAAATAAACCGATCGTATAGCAGAAAATTTCATATTTGTAATAAAAAGATTTCATCAAGTCATTGTAGGTTGAAATCACACAAAAGTTAAAAAAAAATAATTAATTCCATTTAAGACCGAATACATAGTATAAGAACCAACAATATTAAACACAAATAAAAATAAACTGAAAAATGTCCCATATAATACCAAATATATTCATCTAAAAATTCTGAAACTACTACCTTCCATCCAAATTCAAATTCAGAAATAATACTGATTTTCACAAAGAAAAATGAAATTATTCATTATCATTTGATTCAATTGCATTCGATTCCATTCCATTCAATTCAAATTGTTGAAGAATGAAACTACATAAATTAGGAATGAACCAAACCTCGTCCACTTAATTCGATTCAGAAGAATAATCTAATTCGTCTTGGTTCAACTTATCTAAACTTAAATTATTCATTATTTCGAATACGCAAAACCTATAGGAATTTGATTGCAGTGTTGAATTTTAAAAGAAACGCAAACTTTAATTGAAAAACAATGCGGATCAAAACCTGTAGAGAAAAAGAGGGAAAATTCGTAGAGAAATTAGAGAAATCTAAAAAAAACGAGAAAATTTACAGAAAAAATACCAAAAAAAGAAGCTTTATGTAGCAAAGAAGCGTTTAGTTAAATGTTTGTTAAGAGCGTGTAAACACGTGCGCGTAAGTGTGTGTGACTCTAAATTACTTGGTTGCTCATATAACTTGGATGTAGAGTTTTATTGTAAATTATATTACTATGTGGTTTCAAATATCTCTGCATCTTCTATACCTCTATATAACCGAATTAATACTCAATTTGACTCCTGAAATTTGAGGTCGGACTCAAATTAATCCTTAAAATTATAATTGACTCTTTTCGGTCCCTAAAATTTACAACAATAACTCATGTTAGCCCTTGAGCTAATTTCTCTAAATAACGTATTGATTTTGCATGTTAACTTGCTAAAATTTTGACTGCTCCTCACCTAGATTCTATGTGACTAAGACCTACTAAATCTCCTAGAAACTTGATTGGCTCTCTAATATCCTTCATGAAGACAATAATAATAACAAGTTCAATTTAAAAGTTTTGTGACTTTAGGAGCAACTATCAAATTTTTCGAGTTCTAATAAATCTTGATCACATAAAACCTGAGTGAGATCTCAAATCTAAATCACAACAAATTAATATACTAAATCAACATGTTATTAACAGAAATTAGTTCAAAAACCAATATAAATTATGATTATAAATTTTGAAATCAAATTTGAGCCTATTAAAATTTTAAAAATTAAATTAAATTCAACTTCAAATTTTATGGACCAAAACTGAGTATTAAATCCATAAACACCCAGCACCAACTTTACTTTACACACAAATAATTGTATGCATGATTCAACTATCGATCGTATTCGAGTCCCTGTACCACACGTAGATACAGCCATGGCTTCTAAGTACAGATCAAATAGACAGTTTTCATTTTTTATTATAATTCTTTTGTGTTTTTATAATTTGTCTCCTTCTGCCCAAAGAATAATAAAAGGGTTTGAAGCCTATCATAGCTTTGTCCATATATAAAAGAAAAAGCTTCCATCTCCATAACACAAACAATTATTGTTGCTGTGGGTTCAAAGTTCAATCATTATATATGGGTTCTGCTTCAGAAAATCTCCCTTCAACACCACCATCACCATGTTTATCATCATTTAGTTCTTCAAAGCATGATTTTGATGAATCAAATAATGGTGAACTTGAGAGGATTCTGTCGGACACAAGTGTTCCTCGTTCAAAGAGACTTGGAGCGGCCACGTGGATTGAGTTAAAGTTACTATTTTACCTTGCTGCCCCTGCAGTTATAGTGTATGTCATCAACTATGTTATGTCTATGTCAACACAAATTTTCTCGGGCCATCTTGGTAATCTTGAGCTTGCTGCCTCTTCCCTTGGAAACAATGGCATCCAAATCTTTGCTTATGGTCTCATGGTAATACATTTTTTTCCTTTTTCATTTTTTTGCACACACACATATGGCTATGTCTATCATGCTTATGATGACTACCCTGTCTATAATTGCATATTATATAATTTTAATTAACATTTAAAAAAATATTGCTAAAATTTAAAGTTTGCAATTTTTTACATTTAAAAATATATATTTTTTTATAAGTTAAAAGACGTAATACTTTTTAAATACGAGGAATATTATATACGACTTGTATAAAAGTGCGGGATAAAGTATGTTGTTAAATTATTAGAGTAAAAAAATTAAATTAATTAATAACTAAAAGTTTAAAAGTAATGATAAAAAATAATAAATTTTGGTAGTCGTATAGCATATCTCTTTAAATATTACTAAATTGTATATATAGTCATTATAATTATTATAGTTATATATACTATATAGCAAAAATATGAATATATATAGTTTAATTTTAGAAAAGATTTTACTTTTTTATCTTAAGAGATGTTAAAATGATACTTTTCTTTTTCTCTATTTGTAAAATATACACTTTTCTCCTTTATAATTTTTAAAAAATCTCATATTTAATCTATTTTAAATTTTTTGGATTAACTAATGTTAATTTTATTTATTTTTCAAAAAAAATAAATTATTTTTTTATAAAAATATCTTTTAACAAAAATTTTATTTTTTGTGATTAAATTTTATTTTCTAAAATACCCTTTAACAAATTATTTTTCTATTGATTAAAAAAGTAAACATGCACCGTAGAAAGAAACAAAGAGGCATGATTAACAAAAAAGAATTAGTCTAAAGAATTAACTTTTAATTAATTAACATTGGCCATTTTTTAATTGTAAAAACTTTTATTTTTTGAGATTTATTAAAATTTAGCATTCATGATTTAGAACTCAAAAATTTAAAATGAAAAGGATAATAATTAATATGCATTACATGAAAATAATGAAGTTGGTTTCTTAATTGAATTCCTAAAAAATAAAAACATTTAATATGCATTACGTTTTTGAAGATAAACAGAACTGAATGAATATGCACGAACATGAAAATAATGAAGGGAAAAAAATGAATATGAAGAAAAAATAAATGAATGGATTGTAAAGGAAACGAGACAACATAAATAATAGAGAATGTGGTCGAAGAGAAAAAAAAAAGAAAAAAATATATTAAATAAAAAAGAGATGAATGAAATAATTATAAAGAAGAAAAACAGACAAAAAAAGGAAAGGAAATTTACCTGGTAAAAAGATATATATAAAATAAGTTATAGCCAGAAATTTTGAGTAAAAATTAATAATTTTAAGATAAAAATTTGGGTGCAGTCAGTTTCATGTGAAGTTGATAATTGAGGGTTGTTAGATAATTTGATTGATTTGACTAAATTTTCGTCTAACGATTTTCAACTATCGACTTTATATAAAGTCAAATGCACCTGAATTTTTACCTAATTTTAAGATCTAAATGTTATTGTGGACTTCTTGCTAGCTTAAATGTTGTTGTTGACTTCTTGTTAGCTTTTTTTTTAAGTATCATCAAACTCATAAATATAATTTTAGAGATTAAATAGTATATATTTTTCTAACAAAATATTGGACCACGAAGTCAATAATAATGAGTTATAATTTAAATGATATATTTTTTTCATATTTATTTAAGAGATCGCGAATTTAAATCTCTCTATGTTTAGGGAGAAAAAAAAAATTAGACCACGAGTTCCGCATGGTCAGGTAGGTCTTTTCTCCCTCAATGCATTTGTAATTTGGAAACGAGAAACGAAGACTGCATGCATGGCGCGGGACCATGAGTTAATTAATGCATGTCTTCATCTTCTTTCAATATTTTCATTTTTGTTCGGGTGTTACCTTTTAAGAAAGAAATTAAACAAACTAAATAAGGGAGATACTTCTCAATATAGAAATGGAATTTTCTTTCTTGCCTATTTGATCTTAGAGAAATTATTAGTTGTTTCAAAAACAATTATTATTTTTAATGCAATAATATAATAAAAAAGTATAGAGAATCAATTTTTAGTTGGATCAATTAGTATTATTCAGATATACTAAATAATACTAATTGATCCTAATTATATTCTAATAAGTTAATTTTAAAAGTTAGATTCATAATTTAAGATTTAAGATAAAAAAATTATAATTTAAAATAAATAAAATAATTTTAAATAAGTGAGCTGATGTTAATTAAAAAGAGTAATGACCTTATATTACTATAATGTAATATGTATATTTACTCACTTGATACATTTTAAGTTTGCAATATATATCTAATTAACAAAAGGTTCAGGATACCATAAAAAAAGGAGTGCACTTAAAAATGTAAAAAAAAAATGTAAATATAGTTTTTCCTTTCTTAATAGAATTTGCTATCGTGTAAAAAATATGTGTCAAATATAATTTATTTTGAGATTTTTTTTAGATAAGCATTTTTTAAACAATTTTTTATGTGAATTTATTTATTTTTATTTTTCAAACAAAAAATTTATAAATACTAATAACTTAATCATAGTAAAGATAAAGTTTAAAATATTATTAGATTTTGAAAAAAAATAAGATTAATTATACTTTATTTTTAATCTTAACCCTCTTAGTGTTAGAATTATGGTTTTTTTTTTCCAAAGATAGTAGGTTATATTTCATTAATTATTGAAAAATGAAATACAAAGATGTCCAAAAGCAGGACAGCATAATGAAAAGTGGGGATTTCCCAAAAACACTACACTGAAGGTATTCATCCAACGGTGCAAGGTCGAAAAACAAAAAAAATCTTAAAGAAGAAAGAATGATAAATCAAATTGAATGCAACTAAGAGCTTGCCTCATGGAGATGACGACCTAAACTGGGAGTTCTTTGGATTTCACGGAGCAACTTGACAGAGCTTGCTAGAATGCCAGACGGCATTGAAGTAGAACCTTCAAAAATCAACTGGTTGCGAGCTTTCCAGCAGTTCCAGCAAATGATGGCAAGCAATTGAGGATTACGGTCATCATTCTTCAACAGGTTAAGCATCTCTGTTGATGCAATCCACCATGTCCAAAAGTCGTTAGGACTCTGAGGGGGAAGACAGTCACGAAGATAACTCTGAGACCATACATCTTTAATTCTAGAGCAATCGATCAAACAATGAGTGACTGTTTCGGTGGCTTCATGACAGTAGGGGCATATTGGTGATATAGATGGGATGCGGTGATGAATCTGAGCAAGCACCGGGAGCCGGCCATGGAGAGCTTTCCAGATAAATAGCTTAATTTTGTGAGGCAAGTTCAACTTCCATAGATCAATCCACGGCTTTTTCTGTTGCATATAATTAGGGCAAAGCTCCAGAGGCAGATGGTAAAATAAATAGCCAATTCTGTAACCTGAAGCTGTATCATATTGTTTGGATTTGTTCAAATTCTATTGCAATTTGTCCCTACTCTGCTGAATTTTAACTGACAAAATCCTGTTTGCAACGTCTTGGGGAAATAATTCTTGAATAAGATTCTTATTCCAATTCCTATCTTCAGTAATTAGATCTTTAACTCTTGGAACCAACTCAGCAATAGCTTGTCTATTTGGCATGTCAGAAATCATTAAAGGATACGGAGGAGGCAGCCAAGGATCCTCAAAGGTTCGGATATTCTCTCCAATACCCACAGCACAATTAAGACCTTTTTCAACAATCTTTCAGCCTTCCAGTATACTCCTCCATCCCCAAGAAGGTAAGACTCCAATTTCTGCCGTTATAGCATTACCATTGCTAAAGTATTTACCTCTTAGGATTTTGGATAATAAGGAAGTAGGTTGTGTTACAAGTCGCCAAAACTGTTTGCCTAAAAGCGCCAGATTTTGGATTCTGAGATCTTTAAATCCAAGGCCTCCTTCTTTTCGTGGGCGAGTCATAGTGTCCCAGCTAATCCAAGCCATCCGCCTTTCAGAACCTTTTTGTCCCCACCAGAACTGAGAAAGTAGAGAGTGAATTTCTGAGATTAAACCATCAGGCAACTTGAAGCAAGATAATGTATAAATAGAAATAGCTTCTCCCACTGTCTTAAGCAATACGTGTCTACCACCTGACGATAGAAGATTACGCTTCCACCCTTAGATTCTTTTCTGAATCTTTTCTTTGATCATACTAAAAGAAGCCTTTTTCGATTTAGAGACTGTAGAAGGCAAACCAAGGTATTTATCCTAAGCCCCAATATGATTAATATTCATAGAATTAGCCAGTAGTATACGAGTAGTGGATGGAGTGTTAGAATTATGGTTGTGCCACTAGTAATCTAATGATGCAATATAGATAATCTAACATATTGCAAATAATCAAGTAAAGTAACAACTTAATCTGCAGTTTAAACGCGTAACTTCATAAAAAGTTATTTCATTTTGAGATAATAAATATGAAAGTTAGTATCTACATATACGATAACAATCGATTAAATATGAATAAATAATTTTACAACAATGCTAGAAACTAACTTTATATAAGCCAAGAATCAGCCAACTGGTAAATCAGAGATACGGTGACTTTAACCGGATGTTGCTACTGATAGGCACACGAATGTTTCTTTTTCTTGTAAATTGAATGGTTTTGGATATGATTTATATGTTTCATGTGTTACGCATTAATAAAACATAATTAATTATATTGAACCAACTAATGAATGATCAAAGCATCTGTTCCGTGATTCTCTCCTAACACTAGCGTATCTTCCCTCATGTTTTGAACGTGGTCAACAATAATTTAACAAACAAATTAAATTATAAATTAATAAAACTAATTATAATGAATTATGTTGTTCCATTCTTGACTGATTATTAGTTTGTTCCATATACATAATTTTATATTAACAAATACATAAATACTACCAATTAATTAAATGGAGAAAACCCCTTCAATTGATTTGACAATGACATAAAAAAAAATCTTACGTACGCAATTTTACACTACAAAACAAAATTTATAAAATTACATCAACGTTACGGCAGTTTTATAATACTGTCATAATATTTAGTTCACTATGGTAATTGTTCTATGCTAATTATTACTACTTTTGTTTAATTCTATGATAATTGCCACTGCATCAACGTTACGGCAGTTTTATAAAACTGTCATAATATTCGTTCACTATGGTAATTATTCTATACTAATTATTACTACTTTTGTTTAATTCTATAGTAATTGCCACTACTTCAATTTATTTTTAGGTCATGAATTGAGGTTTTATGCAAGGTTACAAAAACCAAACCAGTCAAATACCATCAGAGTTTAACTAGTTTAATTAAATATAAAACAAAAATATTAAAAATTTTATTTATAATTTTAAATATTTAAATTTAATTATTTCTAAACTAATAAAATTTAAAATTTTATATTTTTATATAATAAATTATCCATAATTTAATATTAAAAGTTTACAAACAATTTTAAATATCAAAATTTATAACTAAAAAAAAATCAAAACGTATATAAATGACAAATACATAATGTTCTATTAACAAAAAAACAATATTAACAAATAAATTTTTAACTAATCAAAGGCATTATTCATCACAAATCATAATCATTATTAAGTGTTCCAATATCTCCATCATAAGTATGTAATCCAAAACCACATCTTTAGAAGTACCACCAAAATAAGTCGCATTTGAGAAATCAATTTCAACATATGGTATATCCACATCAACTTTCATATCTCCTCCATCTAATAAAATAGAATAAAATGTCAAGAAGAATTCAAAGTTAACACTGTAAACCCAGGACCATCTTCATATGCCATTACCCAAAAATCTGTCGTATCAATACTTTGAATGTCAGTTTGATCAAAATTTCTCTTCTTTCGATGCAACCTAGATTGAAGGCTTAGATTATGGGTCACATAAATAATGTCACTTAGGTTTAGATTATAGATTGAATGGATTGGTTCAAAAATACTCCAGTTCCTTTCACATCCAAATAAAGAAGGTGTTTAATGAAGAAGATGGATCGCCATTTTTTATAAATTAGAAGCACTCCAACTGTGTAGCCTCCACCATTCACCTAATCGATATAAAAATCAAATATCGTTTATCACACAATATTTAAAAAATATTCAAAGTAAATTGAAATTAGAAATAAAATTACTTACCATGTTCGAGTCTATCTCTTTGTGCTCTCAAAGCACATTCCCTCTTAAAACTCTTTTCACGCTATCAATACAATTGTATCTCTTGCATTGCATTAATCGAGTCATCGTAAAGTTATCAACATCAACTAAATCAAGTAAAGGCTTTAAAATATTTACATTCTCAACAAAATCTTCACTACAGAAAAAAAGTTGGATTCAAGTAAAGGCTTTAAAATATTTACACTTCAAATGCTTATCTCATGCATTTTCAAGATACTTGTAACGTGTGTATACAACTTTTCGATTTTTAAACATTGTCTTGATAGAATTTTTGGCTCTTTGCATATCTTCATACACGCGTATCTCAAAGAGGGTTTCTCATCAGCATCAACAATCTTCAACAACTTAATAAGAGGATCAATAATTTTCACAGTAATAACACAATCTTGCCAAAATTTATTATCCAAGGCAATTAAACTAACAATCTTCCTATTAGCACTTTTGGCTAATTTATGAGAAGCAAAAAATTTATCCATCATCAATGCTTGCGAGTCTTCTTTATGATCATATATACTTTTCAAAGTAATGAAAATAGTGGTGGAAATTGGTGTATCTCAATCCTCTAAAATCATATTTGTTTTTATTTTAAATCAAAACGACACTATTTTGAGGGTATACCACCGAACTGGTAATCCTCAAAAAATCTGACCGATTCTATTGATTCATGAGTTAACTGTCAGTTCGATCGATTTTCAAATTGATTTTTTGTCAGGTGATTCTCAATGTCAACCGAACCAATTAGATGACCAATTTTTTATTAATTCGATCGAATCAACCGATCCAATTTGATTTTCAAAAAGATGGTTTTATGTGCACATGTTCGTTGTTGTGTTCTTATAAAAAAAGAGTAATAATAGAATTATTTTATCCGGTTAAACTTCTAAAATAGAACTTAAAATTATGTCGTTTTTTTTAAATGTAGTTCTTGATAATCTTGACGGTTAAAATTGCCATAATTATCCAAAGAAACAACCATTTTAATCAAAGTTTTTTTATAGTGTTATGGCAAAAAAAAAAGTCCTTAGTGTAATCTATTTTTGTTTAATAATGACCTACATTCATTTAAACAACAAAATTAAAACAATAAATAAATTAGAACAAGAGATTCATTCTATACAAAAAAACAAAAAACACTTAAAATTTTCTAAACTCCTAATAGTCACAAGAGAATTTACACATAAATTGAATAGTTCTGCTAGGTAGATAACGGGATGTAAATAACTTAAACAACAGGCTGCACTTTAAACCCATTAAAACAAAAAACATCTCACCCATTTACACCCACCATAAGCCTAACCTCTCACCTTTCGCAGTTTCACATTTCTTTCCTTTTAGCATAGCTGCTTCACTCTCCCTTTTCTGTTGCGTTGTCACGAATGCACCTCACTGCCACCGCCACCGTCTAAAGAAGCAACGTGCCGCAGCCACTTCACCTTCTTCTCCCATGCATCGTACCTCCCCTGTGCTCCCTGTAACCGATGCCGCCGTTGCACCTTCTTCTTTGAGTCGCGTCACCCCTGCTTTTGTCGTCGCCGCTGCACCTTCTTCTCCCATGTATCGCACCGCGCGTTCCGAACGAATAAGTTGGTCTTCTTCTCCCCCTGCGTTTGCAACGCTGCCGATCATCTTGAACCCTCCTTGCATTGTGCCATCTGAATAATCAACGCAGCTGCTCATCTGTCCCGTGGTGATAATGGCTGTTGCTTTTTATGTTTTTGAATATTTCTTTAATGATGGATTGGATGTTTTTTTATTTTAGGTGGATATTTTTTTTTTTTTTTGCAATGGAGGACGGCAACATAAGACAGCAAGAAGCAATACCGGCATTAAGGAGGAAAGAAAAAGAAAAAGAAAAAAATTTGGGTAGAAACGCAACGAACGGAGAGAAATTAGGATTTATAAGGTGAATAGGAATGAAATAGAATTAAGTTAAGTTTTGATTATAATTATTAAAAATATAATTTTTAAAATTAATTAAACATTCTGTTTTTATCCTATTGTTTACGTTATTTAGTATAAACAATTAAACATTATCCCCTATACTTTCTCAAATATTTTTCAACTAAAAAGGTCATTGTCACCAGCCTCCAACATTGTACATAGATTACGAAATTGAAGCAAATTTACTATTTAGTCTATATTCTATAGTCCTAGTAGCCAAGTCGTATTTGTTCCCCTGCATATATATATATAGAGAGAGATGCTACCCTGTACCCTCCATCAGCCTCAAGCAAAGGTTCGATTAGCATAACAGTATAACACCAGTAACATGGGTTCTCCTCCTTCAAACCATGTCGATGATGTTGATGAACCTTTGCTAACTCCTTCAACACCACCACCACCTCTGCAAAATTTATCATTTAGTTCGAAGCATGATGAATCATCAAATACTGGTGAACTTGAGAGGATACTGTCAGACACAAGTGTTCCTCTTTCAAAGAGAGTTGGAGCAGCAACATGGATTGAGTTAAAGTTACTATTTTACCTTGCTGCCCCTGCAGTTATAGTGTATCTCATTAACTATGTTATGTCCATGTCCACACAAATATTCTCTGGTCATCTTGGTAATCTTGAGCTTGCTGCTGCTTCCCTTGGAAACACTGGCATCCAAGTCTTTGCCTACGGCCTCATGGTATTTACAATTCCCCCCCCCCCCCTTTTTTTTTTTTCGAATTCAATCCTAAATATTTTTTGTTAGAGACAATTTTGTTCAAGATTTGAAAACCATCTTAGTATGCCATGCTTCTATTTTTCTTTCCTTTCCCTTTTTGAAATTTTTTTGAAAAGAACATCCATGGGAGATAATTCTTTTTGATATATATATATATATATATATATATATATATATATATATATATATATATATCAGTAAATAAGGATATATCTTTCTGTTGAAATTCCAACGGTAGTTTGCCACTGATAAGAGTAATAGTAACAGATTGGTAGAGTTAGTTACTTGAGAACTAGTCTTCTGTTATGGCAGTTATAACTGCTTTCTTCTTTTATAGCGGTGTATTGTCTGTATAAGAGTGTGAATGAATCATTTTCGTCTTGCCCTCTGACGAGTCATTTACGAGTCATACTAGTTGTACATAAAATTATTAAATCAGTCGATCATATAAAAATATATTATAATACAAAATATACTAAAAAATAAGTTAAATAATATATATTTATATACAAATATATAATAACTAATTTGATAACTGATTTCTTGTAAGCAAATCGCATTTTTGTTCGGGCACATATGAGTATATGACCACTACTCTGCCTTATTGCTTCTGTTCGCAAGTGTGCCACTCAAGCTAATTTTGATGTGTGATGAACAGTTGGGGATGGGTAGTGCTGTAGAGACATTATGTGGACAAGCGTATGGGGCACAAAAATTCGAAATGCTTGGAGTATACCTACAAAGATCAACAATCCTTTTATCAATAGCAGGTATAGTCCTAACATTCATCTACATATTCTCGGAGCCCATTTTGGTGTTTTTAGGAGAATCCCCAAGAATCGCATCGGCAGCAGCACTTTTCGTGTACGGCCTAATCCCACAAATATTTGCGTACGCCGTAAACTTCCCAATCCAGAAGTTTCTACAGGCACAAAGCATAGTGGCACCGAGCGCGTACATCTCAACCGCGACGTTGGCGATTCACGTGCTGTTGAGTTGGTTGGTGGTGTACAAGGTGGGGTTGGGTTTGTTAGGAGCGTCGTTGGTGTTGAGCTTTTCGTGGTGGGTGATAGTGGTGGCGCAGTTTGTGTACATTGTGAAGAGCGAGAGGTGTAAGGACACGTGGCGGGGGTTTAGCGTTCAAGCGTTTTCCGGGCTGCCGGAGTTTTTTAAGCTGTCTGCTGCTTCGGCTGTGATGCTGTGTCTTGAGACGTGGTACTTTCAGATTCTTGTTCTGCTTGCTGGCTTGTTGCCTCACCCTGAGTTGGCCCTTGATTCCCTTTCTATTTGGTAACTCTTTACTCTCTAATTTCTTATCTTTAATTTGTATGCACCCATTATTTATACTATTTAATATAAAAATAATTATTTTTATTAATAATATTATATAATTAAATAAATATATAAAATTATTTTATACAGAGAGTCAATACATTAAAATTATTTTCTTTTTTAGATTTAGAAAGACTCCGTCACCAACACTTATCAGCCAACAAACACACAACCTCATGGCGGCTCACTGCCATGCCACATGCCACACACAAGCCCACATAATTTCTTCATTTATTATATTTTATAATTAATTAAAAACATAATTATGTTTTAAAATAAAACTAAATTTCTGCATGCTGTTGTTATTCTTATAAAAGAAATTAATAGTACACTAATATGCAATCAAGTGCAGTAATCAAAAGTGATTAACATCCTAATATGATATGTTGGGTTTGCGTGAATTTTTAAAGAAAATATATTTTTTTAAAAGATTTTGTGAAAAAATAAAAGTAATTTTATATTTGGATATCTCATGCAAAAAATTTTTTTATCTATCAAGTATGTTTGGATATAATAATATAAAAGTATTTTTTATTTATTTATTACTTAAAAATATCTTTTCTTAAAAAAATATATTTTTATTTTTCTAATACTTTTATTTTTACTATTAGAAATTTTCTAAACACGATAAAAGATAAAAAAAAAATTCTTTTTTCATAAAAAAAATCTTTTTTTATCAAAATAATAACGCCCAAACAAGTTCGTTATCTAAAATAAAATCTTACTTTTCTCTATGACAAGCAGAAAATTATTTTCATATCAATAATAATGCATTTGAAATAATAAAAATAATATTAGTTTATTATTGACTATTTTTATTATTTTTATATTTATTTCTAAAAAAAATTCTTCCTCACTAAAATATTTATTGTTACATTATTTAACTGTACGTTATTATATTAATAAAATGTTGTTTTTAATTACTCGCTATCTCAACATCATATTGAAATATAACAGTAACCTAGAAAAAAAGTAGTGGTCATTTTCAGAGAAAGCTACATGCTAAAGAATAATGTACTCTCTTTTTTTTCTATTGATGTCACATAATACACATGATGGCATAATTTTGGCATTTACGGTGCTGATGGAAAAGAACAGTGATCCATTATATATACCTGTCGTTATAAAGCATATAGATCCAATTCTCATTCCCTTATGTCACTGAATCCATCATCAATAATGTTTAAAGAGTATTGTTCAAGCACGGACTTCGAATTTCAACGATTAAGATAAGTTCTGAATTCTTTAAAGGGTATAGGCAACATTCAAATAAAGTTACTCAACGATAGATAACCAAAACAAAATTGATGTGTATCATAATATCTAATTGTCTATTGTTTTTCTCTGTCTTCCTCTCCTAAATGCCAATGTTGCGTTTCAAAATCAAATTACCATTTTTTTTGTCATGAAAATTACCATATTTTTAAACTTCAACATATAGATTCTAGAAACAAGTTGTGGGTCTTTACAAAATTTTGTTCTTAACCATTTCGTCCACTAAAGTTAGGCCTGCTTTATAAACAGTATATATACTATTTTGTAGCTTACATAGCATTTTTGTATTCTTATATAGTTATTCCTAAATCCTAACCTTTATGTCAAAATCGAATTGTAGAAGCCTACTTCTAACTTTTGTAATGCAACGAGCATAGCAATTTCTTTTCATATTAATTAATCCAGTCTTATCCTATGCTGTTTCATTAAACTAGCTTTTATTTATATATGTTTAATACGGGCCGGGCTAACATTTTCATATGTTTTTTATTGTGCGTCTTTTCGTGTGGCTTTAAAACTACTTTGTTATCTATCGAGGGAAAAAAATCATTAAGTATTACATAACAAATATGAGAAACTAATAATTTCATATGTTTGTATGGAACTGTCTCTTAAATACAAAATATGTGCGATAGTTGAGTCAAATATTTTTGCTCAAATAATAATCATAAATATTAATGCATGAATACTTTTTATTAGTATTAATCAATATTTTAGGCTAATATTATATTTTTATACTATTAAAATTTAGAATTTATGATTTAAAATTTAACATAAAAATCTTTTTATTAGTTATGTAGTATTGTTCATAAAAAATAAATAGTATGCTAAAATTGTACAGGATCAAAATTAAATAACAAAAATAAACCATTGAATATATGAACCAAAAAACGAAAGTACTCCTTATTTAAAAGGCTTGTTTATTTTATTGCAGTACCACGGTGTCTGGATGGGTGTTCATGATCTCAGTAGGATTTAACGCTGCTGCAAGGTTAGACTAACTTTTTTTATTTTTTCATACCCTTTGTTTGGCATTATGGAAATTATTCCATAATGATTTAATATTATGATATGATGGATGCAGTGTGAGAGTGAGCAACGAGCTAGGAGCTAGGAATCCAAGATCAGCATCATTCTCAGTGGTGGTAGTGACAGTGATATCATTCGTGTTATCAGTGATAATAGCAATAGTGGTTCTATTATTAAGGGATGTAATAAGCTATGTCTTCACCGAAGGAGAAGAGGTTGCTGCTGCTGTCTCTGATCTCTGCCCTCTCCTCGCTCTTTCCATTGTCCTCAACGGCATTCAGCCCGTCTTATCCGGTACGCATTCAACCATCAATATTTATGTCTTTCAAATATTCTACTCATTCAAAGGATATATGTTTTTTTTTCTTCAGGTTTGTGATTTTCGTAAGAGTAAAATATGCTTTTTTGTCTTTAATGTTTATAATTTAAAAAAAATATATTTTTCATATTGAATAATTCAATTTTATTTGTAGCGTTATCAATTTTTTTTTTATTTTGTCTTTAATATTTTACATGGAGTTAACATCTAAAAATAATTTTGAATAAAAATAAAAAAATATTAGAAATAAAATTGAATAATACAACCAAATATTAAGAATATTTAAAAAAAATCCTAATATTAGAAATAAGAAAGATATTTTACCTTTTTTATAAAAAATATTTTTATCATTTAATTTTATTCAATTTTATTCTAATATTTTTTTGTGCTAAAATTATCTCTAAATGTTAATTTTATCTAAAATTTTAGAAACAAATTATAATGTTTAAAGGTAATTTTAATGCAAATAAAAAATATTTGGAATAAAATTAAATATTAAAAATAAAAAATATACTTTAATGTGACTGAAAATATTTGAATGAATTATAACTATAGGGGTGGCTGTTGGATGTGGATGGCAAACTTTCGTTGCATATGTAAACGTTGGTTGCTACTATGGAGTTGGCATACCATTGGGCTCGGTTCTTGGTTTCTATTTTAAGCTCAGTGCCAAGGTAAATAATGTTCCACTAATGAGGTCAATTATTTGTATTCTCACCCAAAGATGTTGCCCTTAATTAGAAATTTTTGCATGCTTATATTCTGTATATTGATATTGAATGTGTATATGTGTGTAGGGAATATGGATTGGGATGCTAGGTGGCACGGTTTTGCAAACACTTATTTTGATGTGGGTCACATTTCGAACGGATTGGACTAGAGAGGTAAAAGTAAAATTATTAAAATGCCTAATGCAATGATTATTTAATGCTTTTAATTATATATATAATTAATTATTTCGTCAATTTTTCCAACTATTTAATTACATTTCATATTACTTTGATAGCCAAATTAAATGTTATCTAATGTTATTACTTTATTTTGTATTATATTATTATACTTTAAATCCAATGGTTAAATTGATATGTATATCTATACAAAATTATTTTAAGATATAAGTATGAGAAATAGGTTTACACCTAATATATAAATGAAAATTTTTGTGATTAATTTATTTCTAGTTAATGATGGAAACTTTATTGATTGAAGGTTGAAGAAGCATCAAAGAGGTTGAATAAGTGGGACGACAATAAGGAGCCACTTCTGAAGAACTGAATGGCATATATAGTAGTAGTTTTAAACTCTTAATATTGTGGTTGGTCCATAGCTCCATATAAGTGAAGCTGGAGGAGACCTTGTAACTTTATTTTTATTTTTAGTTTTTGTATTGAAAGCCAAACCAATTCATTAGAGAATCAAGGGTGCAATAATATTGTAAAAGATGAATAGTGTTTGGGTAGAATCTATTCTGACTCCAATTTCTTTTTATGGGTCAACGAGCTTTTTTTTTTGGTCTACAAGGAAATTTAGAGCCCACCAAAAACAAAAAAACTAAAACTTCAAACTAAGAGAATAGAGATCATATGGGGTAATAAAATCTCTCTGCTATCATCGTTAATACTTAATGATGTGCCTTAATTCAAGTGGGAGAAGGTCAATGAAATAAAATTCTGAAAAAGATTTTAGGTTGTTCTTAGCAAGTCAATTTGTACTTCTATTGGCTTTTCTATAGACATTTTTTATGTTCAACTGCCAATCTCTCTTCACGATATGATTGATATTTCTGACTAAACCCTCTGCATGATTCTAGGTTTCTTCATTTTTCTACAAAATTTACAGCACTATTCTAAAATCTGTCTCTTAAATAGCTTTTTTGAATTCCAGGTCCCATGCCATGTTAAGTTTCTGGAGCACGCCTTAAAGTTCTGCTTTAAAAGCTGAACAGGTTCCAATATTCATCATGTATGCTACTAGCCATCTTTTTTGATGATTTCGAATAATGCATCCACAGCCGGCCCTTCGAGTGGTTACGTAGACAGCGCTGTCCACATTAATCTTTATCCAGGGTTCAGGGGGAGGAGACAAGCTTATTAGAATCTCCCTCTTTCTTACGTTTTGGATGAAATTTTTTTTCTTGAATGCTTTATCCAACTTTTGGATATAATCTATAATGATGCGTTCTGCTTTGGGTAGCCTTCTAAAAGGAGGAGACAAAAATTTCCTTATTTCTCCAGAATCATATCCACCAGCAAGTAACCATAAAGATGATTTTTTTATTGGGTTTTGGAATCTGAACCTACTTCCACGGTTAGATTCCATCGGTTCCAGGTCTCGAAGGGAGCTCTAAAGAGCTCTAGTATGTGTACCGGATTTATGAGTTGTGACCATATCCTGGAGGCAGCTAGGCAATCCTTAAAGGTATGAAGGATAGTTTCGATGAATTGGGCGCACATATGACAGTTTGGGTTGGCTCCAAATATTCGATTTCTTCAATCTAATGTCATGAGCCTTTTGTGAACAACTAGCCACATGAAGATTTTAATCTTTTGTGTTCCTTTCTATTTCCAAATGATTTCCCAGATTTCATTCCTAATCTGGTCTTGATTTGCCAACAACTTGTATGCACTGGATATGGAGAAATTACTATCATGTGTCAATCTCCAAAGCAGACGATGTTCACCAAACTCTTCATTAGGGGGATGAGTGGTTGTTATTTTTCTGATTTTGACTTCTTTCAAATAATTTTGGAGTCTGTTCAAGTTCTAGCTCCCTTCTCCAAGTGTGAGGTCAGTAACTTTTCACTCTAAAATGCTTGGATTCATGTTCTGCGTCCCACTAGTAAAAAGAGGGGGTTCATCGAACCAGAACGAAGTATTTTTACCATTGTCCACCGAAACTGTGAGATTCTGCTACACTGTTTCTGTAATAGCTGCGATACTTTTCTAGAGCCTAGAATTTGTGCTTTTGGATGTCACCCCAAAGAGGAAATTCTCACCTCTTACATACTTGCTTTTGAGAACTTGGCACATAATGCATCTGGCTAGGTGATGATCCTCCATAATAATTTCATGAGGAACGCTTCATTCATGATTGTTATTTTCCTAAATCCCAATTCTCTCTGTAATTTGCGATGACAGAATGTTTTTCAGTTTATGACATGAATCTTTCTGGCTCATTAATTTAAATATGGAAAACATGTTGGTGTATTGGGTGAAAATGGAGTAACTGTGTGTATTACAAATAGATGGACGTGTCAGATGAAGGGGTAACACGCAGGGGGCGTGGTGCCTTCAACACGTGGGGGCGTGGAGGCTAGGTGGCATGCTGTGGTTGAGTCACCTAGGCAGCACACAGGGGGCGTGCTGAGTCAGCACGCAGGGGGCGTACTGACGTGGCAGAAATTGGTTGGCCAGGAGGTGCAGCACGTGGGAGCGTGATGAGTCAGCACGTGGGGGGCGTAGTCCAATGCTGTAGTAGCTGATCTCCGGATCCGTCGCTGGAGAAGTCAAACCAATCATGACCGGAAGGAATGGTAAGTACGGGATCATGATGCTGAGAGTGGTGGCTATGCTGGGACTGCTGAGAATGGTGGCTATGCTAGGACTGCTGAGAGTGGTGGCTGTAATGAGACTGCTGAGAGTGGTGGCTGCCCTGAGTGTGATGGCTACCATGACTGTAGGCCGGTGGCTGTGGTATATAATAAAGAAACGGCTCAAACACTGCATGCTGAGGTGGCTAAGGGGGAGGTGGCGGTGGGGCAGGTGGCTGTGGATGATGAGGAACGTACCCAGTCAATCTCAACAGATGTCCATAGGAGCGCATGTACCAATTCCGGTACTCAGCCGTCGGTAAAAAATCCCAGGTTGGAAGGGGGTGCAGGTCTCGCAGTCGGCTGTGTCGCCTGTTGGCCCACTCTACTATCCATGGCCCATGCAAAACTGTCCAGTCATGAAGCTGCACTCCGCGTAGAACAATGCAATGCTGGTCAACTGGAATATCCCTTGGTACCCCCGGAGGAGGATGTACATATCCAAACTGACGCATCACTTGGTCCGCAGGGTGCCACTCGACACACTCGAACAACAACAACGGAGCAACGATGTCACACACCTCAAGATGGGGATGCAAGTCGTCGGGGACGAATAACCCGTCATACGGCCGCCACTCAAACTGCAACAGTATTATTGGTATATTAGAACCCTAACAATAATGGTTCAAAAAACGGATTAGAAGAACCATAACTATTTACCTCCTGCATGTAATCTATATCATGCCTGAATGTTTCCACGGTCTTCGATGACCACGCTGTGGTCCGTTCCGAATGACTCCACCTGAAACATTGTTAATTGAAAAAATTTAAATAACTCATCATATGTCAAACATGCATCATGAATATAACACATAACTAAAATAAGACTTATTACCTCATGGCAACTGGTATCACGGCCGGTGGAAGCGTTTGTGATGAGCGGATAATTTATACGCTTTTTGGCACTGTTTTTAGTATGTTTTTATTAGTTTTTATTTAAAATTTACTTTTCTGGGCTTTACTATGAGTTTCTGTGTTTTTCTGTGATTTCAGGTAATTTCTGGCTGAAATTGAGGGATCTGAGCAAAAATCTGATTCAGAGGCTAAAAAAGGACTGCAGATGCTGTTGGATTCTGACCTCCCTGCACTCGAAGTGGATTTTCTGGAGCTACAGAAGCCCAATTAGCGCGCTCTCAATTGCGTTGGAAAGTAGACATCCTGGGATTTCGAGAAATGTATAATAGTCTATACTTTGTCCGAGATTTGATGGCCCAAATCGGCGTTGCAAATCAACTTCAGAATTCCCAGCGTTTATAACGCCGGAACTGGCACAAAAATTGGAGTTAAACGCCCAAACTTGCACAAAAGCTGGCGTTTAACTCCAGAAAAAGTCTCTACACATGAAAGCTTCAATGCTCAGTCAAGCATACACCAAGTGGACCCCGGAAGTGGATTTTTACGTCATTTACTCATTTCTGTATATCCTAGGTTACTAGTTCACTATAAATAGGATATTTTGACATTGTATCTTTAGCGGATGACACATTACACATTTCTTATTGTATCTTCTACAGCATGAGCCTCTAAACCCCATGGTTGGGGTGAGGAGCTCTGCTGTATCTTGATGGATTAATGCAATTACTACTGTTTTTCATTCAATCACGCTTGCTTCTATTCTAAGATATCACTTGTTCTTCAACTTGATGAATGTGATGATCCGTGACACTCATCATCATTCTCACTTATGAACGTGTGCCTGACAACCACCTCCGTTCTACTTTAAATTGAGTGAATATCTCTTGGATTCCTTAATCAGAATCTTCGTGGTATAAGCTAGAATTGATGGCGGCATTTAAGAGAATCCGGAAGGTCTAAACCTTGTCTGTGGTATTCTGAGTAGGATTCAAGGATTGAATGACTGTGACGAGCTTCAAACTCCTGAGGGCTGGGCGTTAGTGACAGACGCAAAAGAATCACTGGATTCTATTCCAACCTGATTGAGAACCGATAGATGATTAGTCGTGCTGTGACAGAGCACGTTGAACATTTTCACTGAGAGGATGGGAGGTAGCCATTGACAACAGTGAAACCCTACATACAGCTTGCCATGGAAGGAGCCTTGTGTGCATGAAGAAGAAGACAGTAGGAAAGCAGAGATTCAGAAGATAGAGCATCTCCAAAACCTCAACCTGTTCTCCATTACTGCAAAACAAGTATTTATTTCATGTTCTTTTACTCTTCACAATTAAACCTGAAAATTATTGATATCCTGACTAAGAGTTACAAGATAACCATAGCTTGCTTTAAGCCGATAATCTCCGTGGGATCGACCCTTACTCACGTAAGGTATTACTTGGACGACCCAGTGCACTTGCTGTTAGTTGTGCGGAATTACAAGAGAGTGATTGCAATTTCGTGCACCAAGTTTTTGGCGCCGTTGCCGGGGATTGTTCGAGTTTGGACAACTGACGGTGTATCTTGTTGCTTAGATTAGGACTGTTTTATTTTTGTTGGTTTAGAGTCTTTTATTTGAGTTTAGTTTCATATTTTAAGTTTGGTGTCAATTGCATGTTTTTGTTTTCTTTTAATTTTTCGAATTTGCATGTTCTTAGTCCCTTCTTGATCTTTAAAAAATTCTAAGTTTGGTGTCTTCTTTGTGTTTTTCTTTAAATTTTCAAAAAATTGTATTTGATTTTCTAAAAATTTTAAGTTTGGTGTCATTTTGTTGTTTTTCTCTTTCCTCATTTTAAAAATCAAATCTTTTTCAAAATAATTTTCAATCATATCTTTTTAATTGCTAATTCCAAAATCTTTTTAATTAATTAATTGATTTAGTTTTCAATTTGCTTTGATTTTATTTTCTTTTAGTTTTCGAAATTTTACTTTATTTTCTTTTCCATTTATTTTATTATTTTCGGTCAATTTTAATTAAAAACGAAAAAAATATATAATAATATCCACATCATCTCCCTTTCTCCATCATGGACCTAAGTGGAATTGAGCAATCCAGAAGGACTCTGGGGTCATATACTAACCCCATCACAGCTGCATATGGGAGTAGCATCTATATACCTCCCATTAAAGCAAGCAGCTTTGAGCTAAACCCTCAACTCATTATCATGTTGCAGCAAAACTGCCAATATTCCGGTCTTCCACAGGAAGAACCTACTGAGTTTCTGGCACAGTTCTTACAAATTGCTGACACCGTACGTGATAAATAGGTGGATCAAGATGTCTACAGATTATTACTATTTCCATTTGCTATAAAAGATCAAGCTAAGAGGTGGTTAAATAACCAACCCACAGCAAGCATAAAAACATGGAGACAGTTATCAGACAAATTCCTGAATCAATTTTACCCTCCAAAAAGGATGACACAGCTAAGGCTGGACACCCAAGGCTTTAAACAAGAGGACAATGAATCCCTTTATAATGCCTGGGAGAGGTACAGAGGTATGCTAAGAAAATGCCCCTCTGAAATATTTTCAGAGTGGGGTACAGTTAGACATCTTCTATTATGGGCTCACAGAAAAAGCTCAGATGTCTTTAGACCACTCAGCTGGTGGATCTATACACATGCGGAAGACGATTGAAGAGGCTCAAGAGCTCATAGATACAGTTGCTAGAAATCAACATTTATACTCAAGCAGTGAGTCCTCTATAAAAGAAGAAGCTATGGCAGTAACTGCTGATCCTAACCCTCAAGAACAGATGGTTGAGCTTAATCAGCAATTACTCATGATGACAAAACAGTTAGCAGAATTTAAAGAGATGCTCCAAGAAACTAAAATTGCTAACAAGAATATAGAAGCACAATTAAATCAGACAAGATAGCAACTATCTAAACAGATAACAGAAGAATGCCAAGCTGTTAAATTAAGGAGTGGGAAAACATTGAATGTATCAACTCAAAGTAGCAGAAAGCTAAGAAAGGAACAACTGACAGAGGATAACCAAATCACTGTCCAAAATCCCTCTGAGGACAGTAAGAGCCCAGAGAGGAATACTTCTAGCGTTCACACGCCAGAAAGGGGGGAAAAGTTGGCGTTAAACTCCCATTCCCTGCCCAGTTCTGGCGTTCAAATGCCAGCAAGGGGGGAAAAGTTGGTGTTAAACGCCGATTCCTCACCCAATCCTGGCGTTTAAACGCCAATGAGGAATCAGACACCTGAGAGTGCTGATAGTAACCCCTCTAAGAAGGCTTCTCCAACCACTTCTGTAGGAAATAAACCTACAGCAACTAAGGTTGAAGAGTATAAAGCCAAGATGCCTTATCCTCAGAAACTCCGCCAAGCGGAACAGGATAAGCAATTTGCCCGCTTTGCAGACTATCTCAGGACTCTTGAAATAAAGATTCCATTTGCAGAAGCACTTGAGCAAATACCTTCTTATGCTAAGTTCATGAAAGAGATCTTAAGTCATAAGAAGGATTGGAGAGAAACTGAAAAAGTGTTTCTCACTGAAGAATGTAGTGCAGTCATTCTGAAGAGCTTACCAGAGAAACTTCAAGATCCAGGAAGCTTTATGATACCATGCACATTAGAAGGTGCTTGTACCAAGACAGCCCTATGTGACCTTGGAGCAAGTATCAATCTAATACCCGCATCCACTATCAGAAAGCTTGGGCTGACTGAAGAAGTCAAACCAACCCGGATATGCCTTCAACTTGCTGATGGCTCCATTAAACACCCATCAGGCATAATTGAGGACATGATTGTCAAGGTTGGGCCATTCGCCTTCCCAACTAACTTTGTAGTGCTGGAAATGGAGGAGCACAAGAGTGCAACTCTCATCCTAGGAAGACCCTTCCTAGCAACTGGACAAACTCTCATTGATGTACAAAAAGGGAAAGTGACCCTGAGAGTCAATGAGGATGAGTTCAAGTTGAATGCTGTCAAAGCTATGCAGCATCCAGACACATCAAATGACTGCATGAGCACTGATATTATTGACTCTTTAGTGGAAGAGATTAATATGACTGAGAGTCTCGAATCAGAGCTAGAGGATATCTTTAAAGATGTTCAGTCTGACCTAGAGGAACCAGAGGAAATAAAAGAACCTCTAAAAATTCCTCAGGAAGAGGATAAGCCTCCTAAACCCGAGCTCAAGCCACTACCACCATCCCTAAAGTACGCATTTCTGGGAGAAGGTGACACTTTTCCAGTGATTATAAGCTCTGCTTTAAACTCACAGGAAGAGGAAGCACTAATTCAAGTACTAAAGACACATAAGACAGCTCTTGGGTGGTCCATAAGTGATCTTAAAGGCATTAGCCCAGCAAGATGCATGCACAAGATCCTATTGGAAGATAATGCCAAGACAGTGGTTCAACCACAAAGGCGGCTAAATCCAGCCATGAAAGAGGTGGTGCAGAAAAGGTCACTAAGTTACTAGAGGTTGGGATTATTTATCCTATTTCTGATAGCCCCTGGGTGAGCCCTGTCCAAGTTGTCCCCAAGAAGGGAGGCCTGACAGTGGTTCATAATGAAAAAAATGAACTGGTTCCCACAAGAACAGTTACAGGATGGCATATGTGTATTGACTACAGAAGGCTCAATACAGCCACCAGAAAGGATCATTTTCCTTTACCATTCATAGACCAGATGCTAGAGAGACTAGCAGGTCATGAATATTATTGCTTTTTGGATGGCTATTCAGGTTACAACCAAATTGCAGTAGGTCCTCAAGACCAAGAGAAAACAGCATTTACATGTCCTTCTGGAGTATTTGCCTACAGAAAGATGCCTTTTGGTATGTGCAATGCAACTGCAACCTTTCAGAGGTGCATGCTCTCTATCTTCTCAGATATGGTAGAGAAATTTCTGGAAGTCTTCATGGATGACTTTTCAGTATTTGGAGACTCATTCAACTCCTGCCTTAACCATCTAGCACTTGTTTTGAAAGATGCCAAGAGACCAACCTAGTTTTAAACTGAAAAAAATCTCACTTCATGGTGACTGAGGGGATTGTCCTTGGGCATAAAATTTCAAGTAAAGGAATAGAGGTGGATCAAGCAAAGGTAGAGGTAATTGAAAAATTACCACCACCTACCAATGTTAAGGCAATCAGAAGCTTTCTGGGACATGCAGGATTCTACAAAAGGTTTATAAAGGATTTTTCAAAAATTGCAAAACCTCTAAGTAACCTGCTAGCTGCTGACACACCATTTGTGTTTGACACACAGTGTCTGCAGGCATTTGAGACCCTAAAAGCCAAGCTGGTCACAGCACCAGTCATCTCTGCACCAGACTGGACATTACCATTTGAACTAATGTGTGATGCTAGTGACCATGCCATTGGTGCAGTGTTGGGACAGAGGCATAACAAGCTTCTGCATGTCATTTATTATGCTAGCCGTGTTCTAAATGATGCACAGAAGAATTACACAACCACAGAAAAAGAGTTACTTGCAGTGGTTTATGCCATTGACAAGTTTAGATCCTACTTAGTGGGGTCAAAAGTGATTGTGTACACTGACCATGCTGCTCTTAAATACTTACTCACAAAGCAGGATTCAAAACCCAGGCTCATAAGGTGGGTATTGCTTCTGCAGGAGTTTGATATAGAAATAAGAGACAGAAAATGGACAGAGAACCAGGTAGCTGATCATCTGTCCCGAATTGAACCAGTAGCTGGGGCGTCCCTCCCTTCTACTGAGATCTCTGAAACTTTTCCGGATGAGCAACTCTTTGCCATCCAGGAAGAACCATGGTTTGCAGATATTACAAATTATAAAGCTGTGAGGTTCATACCACAGGAGTACAGCAGGGTGCAAAGAAAAAAATTAATTTCAGATGCCAAGTACTACCTATGGGATGAGCCATATCTCTTTAAGAGATGTACAGACGGAATAATCCGCAGATGTGTACCTAGAGAGGAAGCACAAAGGATCCTGTGGCATTGCCATGGATAACAGTATGGGGGACGTTTTGGAGGTGAGCGAACAGCCACTAAGGTCCTCCAATGCGGATTCTACTGGCCTACTATCTATAGGGATGCCCGGGAGTTTGTGCGTAACTGTGACAGTTGCCAAAGAGCTGGTAACTTGCCTCATGGTTACGCCATGCCTCAACAAGGGATCCTAGAGATTGAATTGTTTGATGTATGGGGAATTGACTTCATGGGTCCCTTCCCACCATCATACTCAAACACTTATATTTTAGTGGCAGTAGACTATGTGTCTAAATGGGTAGAAGCAATTGCCACACCCAATAATGATACCAAGACCGTACTGAAATTTCTACAGAAACACATCTTCAGCAGGTTTGGTGTTCCCAGAGTACTAATCAGTGATGGGGGCACTCATTTCTGCAATAAACAGCTGTACTCTGCTATGGTCTGATATGGAATTACCCATAAAGTGGCAACTCCATATCACCCACAGACAAATGGGCAAGCTGAAGTCTCTAATAGAGAGCTAAAAAGAATCCTGGAACGGATTGTTATTGCCCGTAGAAAGGATTGGGCAAGGAGCTTGGATGATGCTCTGTGGGCATACAGAACAGCCTTCAAGACTCCTATAGGAACCTCTCCATACCAACTTGTGTATGGGAAGGCTTGTCATCTGCCCGTGGAACTGGAACATAAAGCCTACTGGGCAACCAGATTTCTAAACATGGATGCTAAGTTAGCTGGTGAAAAAAGATTGCTCCAGCTAAATGAGCTAGAGGAGTTCAGACTCAATGCCTTTGAAAATGCAAAAATTTATAAGGAAAAGGCAAAGAAGTGGCATGACAAGAAGTTGTCATCCAGAGTCTTTGAGCCAGGACAAAAAGTTCTACTCTTCAACTCTAGGCTCAGACTATTGCCAGGAAAACTTAAATCCCGGTGGAGGGGTTCGTATGTGATTACAGGGGTCTCACCATATGGATATGTTGAGCTTCAGGATATTGATTCTGACAAAAAGTTCATTGTTAATGGACAGAGGATCAAACATTATCTTGAAAGCAATTTTGAGCAAGAATGCTCAAAACTGAGGCTTGAATGAATCTCAGAAAAAGGTCCAGCTAAAGACAATAAAAAAGCGCTTGCTGGGAGGCAACCCAGTTATTAGCAGGTTATCTGTTCTATTTAATAAAAGTTTGATACATATTCTCAAAGGGCAATCATCAAAATTGAATGAATTCACAGAGTTACAGAATGATTCAATGCAAAAAGCAGAGAAAAGGAGCTTGCTGGCGAAAAAACGCCAGTAAGGGGTACTCTAGGCGTTAAACGCCAGAATGGATACCATTTTGGGCGTTTAACGTCAGTAAATGTACCATTTTGGGCGTTAAACGCCAGAATGGGCACCATTCTGGGCGTTTAACGCCAGGTGTGCAGCATCCTGGGCGTTTAGCAAAACGCCCAGTGATAAAGGGGTTTCTGGCGTTTAACGCCAGCCAGGGCACCTGGCTGGGCGTTAAACGCCCATAATGGCCAACATTTGGGCGTTAAACGCCAGAATGGATACCATTCTGGGCGTTTAACGCCAGATAGGTGGGGGATAGAGATTTTGCTTTCCACTTCAAATTTTTTCAAACTTTCTTGTTTTGATCCATAATCTTCTGCATAAACACATTTCAAACTTTCATCATTCACCTTCAATTCTTAAAAATTAAAATCATTTTTCAAATCTCTTTCAAATCCTTTCCAAATCTTCTTCAAAAAACTCAAATATCTCTCAAATTCTTTCCATATCTTCTCAAATCTCCTTCAAAATTTTTGAAATCTCTCCCCCCTCCCTTATAAATATACGTTCGGCCATCCCCCTTTCCCCACCATTCGAATTTGCTCTTCTCCTCTCTCTCCTCTTTCTTTTCTTTTGCTTGAGGACAAGCAACCCTCTAAGTTTGGTGTGTTTTTCTGTGATCACTAAGCTAAGGCTCATCAAGATCATGGCTCCCAAAGGAAAACAAACCAATTCTAGAGGCAAGAAAGAGAATGCTCCAAAGGATCTTTGGAGTCAAGAGAGGTTCTTAACCAAAGAACATGCAGACCATTACCACAAAATAATGGGTCTAAGGTCAGTGATCCCGGAAGTTAAATTCGATCTGAAAGAAGATGAATATCCGGAGATCCAAGAGCAAATTCGAAACAGAGGATGGGAAGTTCTAACCAACCCTGAGACAAAGGTTGGAAGAAACATGGTTCAGGAATTCTACTCAAATCTGTGGCTGACAGATAAGCAGAGAATGACTGGAACTGCTTTTCATACCTACAGAATCATGGTCAGAGGGAGAATTATTTACTTCCATCTGGACAAAATAAGAGAGGTCTTCAAATTACCTCAACTGCAAGATGATCCTGAATCCTTTAATAGGAGAATGGTGAGAGCAGATAAGGGGTTGGATCAAGTTCTAGAGGACATATGCCTCCCTGGAACTAAGTGGACAACCAATTCAAAAGGTGTCCCAAACCAACTCAAGAGGGGAGATCTGAAACCAATTGCAAGAGGTTGGCTAGACTTCATTGGGCGTTCCATATTGCCCACTAGCAACCGTTCTGAGGTCACTATCAAGAGAGCAGTGATGATTCATTGTATTATGCTGGGAAAAGAAGTGGAGGTTCATCATCTGATTGCTTGTGAGATTTACACAATTGCAAACAAGAATTCCACTGAAGCCAAACTGGCTTACCCAAGCTTAATCTCCTTGCTATGTAAAGATGCTGGGGTGAGGATGGGAGTAGATGAATTCATCCCATTTGAACATCCAATCATCAAGAAGTCAATGGAATGACAAATGCAAGATAATTCTATCAAAAGGAGGGCGCAGGAGTTCCTCCCTGAACTCCCTGAAATTGACTACTGGGCCCGTCTAGAAGCATCTGTTGCCAAGCAGTAAGAAGCTATGGAACAAATTAAGGAAGAACAGCAGAATCAAAACTGCATGCTCTGCAAATTGCTAAGGGAACAAGAGAAGCAGGGGCGTGAGCTACAGGAGCTGAAACGCCAGAAGCTCTCCCTTGAAGGGTCAAATACCCCACAAGTTGAGGGAGCATCCACTTCTCAAGATCAAGGTTGTTGAGTCCTAACTCTGTGATAACCTCTATCATTAGGAGTCTATTTTAGAGTCATTTAAATTTTTGTTTTCTATTACTATTAGTCTTATCTTATGTTTATCTTTGAGTCTTGTTTTTAATTCATGATTAATAAAATTTAATGTCTATGCCTTAAAGCTATGAATGTCCTATGAATCCATCACCTCTCTTAAATGAAAAATGCTTTAATCACAAAAGAACAAGAAGTGCAGGATTTCGAATTCATCTTTGAAACTAGTTGAATTAGCTTGATGTGGTGACAATACTTTTTGTTTTCTGAATGAATGCCTGAACAGTGCATATGTCTTTTGAATTTGTTGATTAAAGAATGTTAAACTTGTTGGCTCTTGAAAGAATGATGGAAAAGAAGAAATGTTATTGAGGATCTGAAAAATCATCAAATTGATTCTTGAAGCAAGAAAAAAAAGCAGTGAATTCAAAAAAAAAGAAAAAAACGAAAAAAAAAATGAGAGAGATAAAAAGTGATCCAAGGCAAAAAGAGTGTGCTTAAGAACCTTGGACACCTCTAATTGGGGACTCTAGCAAAGCTGAGTCACAATCTGAAAAGGTTTACCCAGTTATGTGTCTGTGGCATGTATGTATCCAGTGGTAATACTGGAAGACAGAGTGCTTTGGGCCACAGCCAAGACTCATAAAGTAACTGTGTTCAAGAATCATCATACTTAACTAGGAGAATCAATAACACTATCTTAATTCTGAGTTCCTATAGATGCCAATCATTCTAAACTTCAAAAGATAAAGTGAGATTCCAGAACTATTCAGAGGCAAAAAGCTACTAATCTCGCTCATCTAATTGGAGCTAAGTTTCATTGATATTTTGGAGTCTATAGTATATTCTCTTCTTTTTATCCTATTTGATTTTCAGTTGCTTGGGGACAAGCAACAATTTAAGTTTGGTGTTGTGATGGGCGGATAATTTATACGCTTTTTGGCAATGTTTTTAATATGTTTTTAGTACATTTTAGTTAGTTTTTAGTATGTTTTTATTAGTTTTTATGTAAAATTCACTTTTCTGGGCTTTACTATAAGTTTGTGTATTTTTCTGTGAGTTCACGTAATTTCTGGCTGAAATTGAGGGACCTGAGCAAAAATCTGATTCAGAGGCTGAAAAAGGACTGCAGATGCTGTTGGATTCTGACCTCCCTGCACTCGAAATAGATTTTCTGGAGCTACAGAAGCCCAATTACCGCGCTCTTAATTGCGTTAGAAAGTAGACATTCTGGGCTTTCCAGCAATGTATAATAGTCCATACATTGCCCGAGATTTGATGGCCCAAACCGGCGTTGCAAATCAGCTTCAGAATTCCCGGTGTTTAACACCGGAACTGGCACAAAAATTGGAGTTAAACGCCCAAACTGGCACAAAAGCTGGCGTTTAACTCCAGAAAAAGTCTCTACACATGAAAGCTTCAATGCTCAGCCCAAGCACACACTAAGTGGACCCCGGAAATAGTTCACTATAAATAGGATATTTTGACATTGTATCTTTAGCGGATGACACATTACACATTTCTTATTGTATCTTCTACAGCATGAGCCTCTAAACCCCATGGTTGGGGTAAGGAGCTCTGCTGTGTCTTGATGGATTAATGCAATTACTACTATTTTTCATTCAATCACGCTTGCTTCTATTCTAAGATATC
This sequence comes from Arachis hypogaea, assembly GCF_003086295.3. Lineage (NCBI taxonomy): Eukaryota > Viridiplantae > Streptophyta > Magnoliopsida > Fabales > Fabaceae > Arachis > Arachis hypogaea. The sequence goes on from NC_092038.1 coordinate 13,962,057, forward strand.
ACTTGTTCTTCAACTTGATGAATGTGATGATCCGTGACACTCATCATCATTCTCACCTATGAACGTGTGCCTGACAACCACCTCCGTTCTACTTTAGATTGAGTGAATATCTCTTGGATTCCTTAATCAGAATCTTCGTGGTATAAGCTAGAATTGATGGCGTCATTTAAGAGAATCCGGAAGGTCTAAACCTTGTCTGTGGTATTCTGAGTAGGATTCAAGGATTGAATGACTGTGACGAGCTTCAAACTCCTGAGGGCTGGGCGTTAGTGACAGACGCAAAAGAATCACTGGATTCTATTCCAACCTGATTGAGAACCGATAGATGATTAGTTGTGCTGTGACAGAGCGCGTTGAACATTTTCACTGAGAGGATGGGAGGTAGCCATTGACAACGGTGAAACCCTACATACAGCTTGCCATGGAAGGAGCCTTGCGTGCATGAAGAAGAAGACAGTAGGAAAGCAGAGATTCAGAAGATAGAACATCTCCAAAACCTCAACCTGTTCTCCATTACTGCAAAACAAGTATTTATTTCATATTCTTTTACTCTTCACAATTAAACCTGAGAATTATTGATATCCTGACTAAGAGTTACAAGATAACCATAGCTTGTTTCAAGCCGACAATCTCCGTGGGATCGACCCTTACTCACGTAAGGTATTACTTGGACGATCCGGTGCACTTGCTGTTAGTTATGCGGAATTGCAAGAGAGTGATTGCAATTTCGTGCACCAGTTTGTCTCGGTACGGGAGCAAGACACAGCATTCGCTCCCATGCCCAAACATACAAGAGATTTAGAAGGCCATCCATCTCCTTTGTATCATATCGTGATGCACGGCATAGTGCTCTGTAAAGATGGGCGAGACATGCTGACCCCCAACTATAAGTATGGATCCGCTCGAAATCGCGAAGCAACGGTAGATATTTCGCATGGGCATATGCAGTCGACTTGTCCGTGAATAGGGTCGACCCTAACAAACAAAAGATATGACATCTGACGTATCTCCTGATAGACTCGTCAGTGTCCAACGGCTCTGCGTCTCTGATACGTCGAACCCATCCCAACTTTATATAGGACTTCGCATTACCACTAACTGATGGCTCACGACCGAATATCACTATGCCCTGACTTTGAACGAACTCGCTACTACTATCTGTCCATCCACTGACAGGCTCTCCATCAATGGGTAGTAGGCCGAATATATGAGCGACATCCTCTAATGTCACTGTAACCTCACCGATCAGCAATACAAAGGTGTGTGTTTCAGGTCTCCACCTTTCAACCAGAGCAGCTAACATGAGGTGAAATCCTCTTATGACTCCAATTCTAGAGACGTGGTAGAATCCTGTGGCACGTAAGTAGTTCTCCACCATCGGATTCCACGTTTGTGGCGGATCCAGTTTACGCACCAATAAATTTCGGTTAAACTGCATCAACAAAGATATCTGTTACATTAATTAAATAATAATCCTTATAAATATATTAATAAACATTCACATATTTATTTTAATATCTTATTTATTAAAATATTCAACATAACTTATCTATTTATTTATTTATTTATTAAAAATTTAAATTCTTTATTTATTATAATATTTATTTATTAAATATATTTTATACGCCTTACTTATTTAATTTATTATAATATTATTTATTTATTAACATACGCATATTTATGTTAAAAAATTTAAAATATTTACTATTTAAAAAATTTATGCATATATTTATTAGTATACAAATCGTAAATAGATATATGTATATATTATATTATATTGTTATTATTTGTATATTATTATTATTATTATTATTATTATTATTGTTATTATTATATTTTTAAATTGATATAAATGAGCGATTTTTTTTACTCCTGCATCAAAAACTAATATTTTTCTACTTTTTAAGAACAATGCATATATTATTTTCTCATACGTATTTATTTATTTATTTATTATCTTAACACTTATATATTAAAATTTTGAATATTTGCAACATACATATTTATTTATTTACTGAATATATATTTATTTTACTATAACATTTTTATATTTTATTGTAAAAAGAATATATTTTATTGTAAAATTTTTATTACATCATATAATATACATTTTATTATATTATAGTCTTTTTATAACATAAAATTAATCTAAAAATAACAAAAAAAATAAAAATATATTATATTATGTTAAATAACAAAAAATAACAGAAAATTAAAACACAATAAAAATATAATGTACCAACTTACATAAATTGAATGATCCAAATAATTTATAATATGTTCCTCCGGAGCATAATAATTACAAACCATTTTTCAAAATAAATACAAAAATCTAATTTTTTCTCCTATTTTCCAATCTTCCTCTTTTTTCCACTAAAACCCTCCTTTTCCTCTTTGTTGATCACCAATCTCTCTCGTGGTTGGAACACACTTCAGCCTCCCTTCTACTCTCCATAACACAACACACTTCAGCAACCGAGAGGCTCCTTATAAAGAGCCACTACTCTCTGCTTGCTGTTTCCCGAGGTGGAAGGCTGTCTCCTGTATGGAAGGACAGTCAACACGCCCTCCCGGTGGTGAAGACCGCCTTGGAACTTTGCGCTGCCACCTCCACCACATCCCCCCTCCGTGATGTCAGCTTTCTGCAGGCGTGCCGCGTCACCACGCCCCCTGCGTCGTGCCTGGGCGATGACACGTTGGAACTCTGCGCTGCCACCTCCACCACGCTCCCCCCCCCCGTGGTGTCAGCTTTTTGCAGGCGTGCCGCGTCACCACGCCCCCTGCGTGGTGCTTGGGCGATGACACGCGGCGTGGCTGCTTGGACAGCACGCCCCTGCGTGGTGGCTGCTACCTCCACTCCCGGTATATCACCCTACTTCCCAATAATCTCTCAAAACACCAACCACCTTTCCATAACAAAAATAATTTTTGAATCTTTCTAGTATTTTGTTCTTTCCTCCCAAGTAAGATTTTTTTGGCAAATTTCAATTTCTTTACACACTCCAACAGGAATTTTTCCATGTTGCATATTGAAATTTAGATCTGAATTAATGATTGACTGTGCAAGGATGATACGACTAGCTAGGGAGAGACAACTGATTTTTCAGTCCTTTAGTCTGTTGTGCATCCTTTCAATGATGTTACTATAGTTGTCCTTATTCTTTTTGCTATTGGTTAGTAGGGTTCCTAGGTATCATTCTAGGCATGGAACCTCTCTGTAACTACATGTTCTCATAACTTTGTTTTTCGTATCTCTTTTCACATTTTTGGAGAATAGAATAGACATTTTTCTCCTTACTTGTGATGAGACTTGATGCTTCACTAAAAATTTGGAGAACCCTTATAATTTTTTTGATTTGATTTTCTAAGACTTCTGCAAATAATAGGAGGTGATATGCAAAATTAGAAATTGGATCATAAGATAATAAATACTTAACAAAAATTGAAAAGGTTCATTTGTAATATCTAAAATTAAAAGTTGTCTAATTTATTTGACAAAAAAAATAATAAAAGAGTTCATAAACTGGAAAAATGAAATATAGAACTTATAATAGTGTGTGTTGTGTAAGGTAAAAAAAATTAATTTTAAAATAAATATATATCAATTAGAGATGGTAAAACAAGTTATCCCATCGTACCTGTCAAAGCTCGACCTAAAACGAGGAGGAACGGACTAGCTCGCGAAAGTAAAGCAAGTTTATTCATTGAGTTGACCATTCACATTCCATTAAAATTCATAGGTTTAACAGTGTAAATTTGGCGAATTTAAAATTTTAAGTTTAATCTATCTATTTTGACTGATTTGACAGATCGACAGAATAATTTTAATTCATTCTAATTCATCTATATATTGAACTAACTTTTTATTTTAAGTAATGTTTTTCACACTGTACAATTTTTGTTTTTAAACAAATTCAAACCAAACCAATCAGATTTAGTTAAGGTTTACTTGACTTAGTTCGGGTCATCTAGTTAAATTGAAATAAAAAAGAATTATGCTTCGAGAAAATTTTATTCTTACAGCAACAAGCAATTGTGTAAGCTTGAATAGTAGAATTGTATAAATAGATAAATTTTTTAAACAAAGATTAGTCAAAAAAACAATAATAAGTGATTGCATTAATAAAATATGGAGTAAAATAATAAATAAACCTTAAAAAATTTATATTTCATATATGAATCTTAAAAGGAATATTAATAAAAAAATTTTAAAATAACAAACATAGACAAATTAATTTAAATTAAAACTTTTTATTCTAATTATAAAAACTAATTTATAAACTCCATCTATGTTACACTTGTGGTACATAGCCAGTCCCAAACCCGGATAAAGGAGGAGGGTTATGTTAGGTCTTCGGCAACCAACATAAAAATATAGTCGAACTCCCATGACATGAATCAAAGACATTATTGCGCTAAAGCTACGTCGTTGTCCGGAAGCAACGCGCCGTATGGCTCGAGTACGGTGTCAAAGCAAGAGCCGCTGCATCGGTACCCGGATGTAGTGTTAAATGAGCAAGAGTTCTCACGTTTTTGTGAACGGATGAGGGTAAATAAGCTAGTTCACAAAGTAAAAGGTAAAGGTCGAAGCGACAGAAGGTTGATATTTAGGACATGGAACATAGGCACTCTAACAGGAAAGTCTATGGAGGTGGTGGACACCATGACAAGGAGGAAGATTAACATTATGTGCCTACAAGAAACGAAATGGGTTGGTGCAAAGGCTAGGGAGTTGGATACTTCTGGTTTCAAACTTTGGTATATAGGAAAGGTGAAGAATAGGAATGGGGTTGGAATAATTGTGGATAAGCAGTGGAAGAAGGACGTAGTGGATGTCAAGAGGGTGGGAGATCGAATCATCTCTATCAAACTTGTGGTGGAGGGAGGTGCTTTCCATGTGATTAGCGCCTATGCACCGCAAGTGGGTTCGGACGAACAACACAAAATAAGGTTTTGGGAGGATCTAGAGAGTTTGGTTCAAGGCATACCTTTGGGAGATAAGATTTTCTTAGGAGGAGATTTAAATGGCCATGTTGGGAGAGAAGTGACTGGATATGGGAGTATTCACGGAGGCCATGGTTTCGGGGTGATCAATGCCGAGGGTAAAACTATTTTGGACTTTTCCTCAACCTTTGATCTTCTCATCGCAAATACATGTTTTAAAAAGAGAAACGAACATCTTATAACCTATAAGAGTGGCATGACAAGCTCTCAAATCGACTTCTTCTTGTTGAGGAGAGTCGACCGAAAATTTTGCATTAATTGTAAAATTATTCCGGGAGAGAGTTTGACAACACAACATAGGGTGCTCGTCATAGATTTTCGCGTTGAGCAAAAGTTGAGGAAAAGACATCATACGAAGAACCCAAGGACGAGGTGGTGGCGGGATGAAAGGTGAGGAACAAAGAAGCTTCCTAAGGCGGGTAGGAGAAGAGGCAAAGTGGGATGGAAATGGAAGCGCGGAAGAGATGTGGAGGGAGATGGCAGAAGTCATTAGAAGAACAGCAAAACAAAGTTTTGGTGAATCTAAAGGAATAGGACCAAAAGACAAGGAGTCCTGGTGGTGGAATGCGAGTATACAAGAAAAGATAAAGATAAAAAGGGAATGCTTTAAAGAGTGGTCTTTATGCCGCAATACAGATAACTGGGAAAAATATAAGGCGGCTAAGAAAGAGACAAAAGTGGCTGTAAGTGAAGCAAAAACAAGAGCATATGAGGGTCTCTACCAGTCTTTGGACACGAAAGAAGGAGAAAAAGGTATATATAGAATCGCAAAGAGTCGGGAAAGAAGAACGAGAGATTTGGATCAGGTTAAGTGCATAAAGGATAATGATGGAGAGGTGTTGGCTCAAGAGGAGAAGATTAATGAAAGGTGGAAGAGCTACTTCTACGAGTTATTTAATGAGGGACAGAAGACTCTTCCAAGCCTTGGTCGATTATGCACAAGGGAAGAAGATCAAAACTTTGACTACTATCGAAGGATTCGGGACTTCGAGGTAAAAAAGGCTCTAAAACAGATGAAAAATGGCAGGGCAGTAGGACCTGATAATATCCCGATTGAGGTTTGGAAGGGTCTTGGAGAAAAAGGCATCAGCTGGTTAACCAAGCTTTTTAATGAGATTTTAAGGTTAAAGAAGATGCCTGATGAGTGGAGAAAGAGCACCTTGGTACCTATCTACAAGAATAAAGGGGATATACAAAGTTGCGGAAACTATAGAGGGATTAAGCTTATGAGTCATACTATGAAGTTATGGGAAAGGGTGATAGAACGTAGGTTGAGAAAAGAGACACAAGTAATAGAGAACCAATTTGGATTTATGCCAGGAAGATCTACCACTGAAGCGATATACCTATTAAGAAGGATGATGGAGATGTATCGTAGTAATAAAAGGGATCTACATATGGTGTTTATTGATTTGGAAAAAGCGTATGATAGGGTACCAAGGGAGGTCTTATGAAAGGTTTTAGAAAAGAGGAGAGTAAGGATCGCATATATTCGGACAATTAAAGACATGTATGATGGGGCCACAACTAGTGTGAAGACTCAAGGTGGTGTGACGGAGGAATTCTCTATTGGTATAGGATTACACCAGGGATCATCCTTAAGTCAATACCTTTTTACATTAGTCTTGGAAGTACTCACAGAGCACATTCAAGAGCCTGTGCCATGGTGCATGCTTTTTGCCGATGATATCGTCCTTATGGGAGAGTCAAGGGAAGACCTAAATAAGAAGTTAGAGTTATGGAGAGAAGCTTTAGAAGTGTATGTTCTGCGCATAAGCCGTAGCAAGACGGAATATATGGAATGTAAGTTCAGTCTGAGAAGGAAAAATCCCAATATAGAGGTGAAGATTGGAGAAAACATCCTAGAAAAAGTTAAAAGTTTTAAGTATCTTGGGTGCATCATACAGGATAATGGAGAGATTGAACAGGATGTAAATCATAGGATCCAAGCAGGTTGGTCAAAATGGCGGAGTGCATATGGTTTTATATGCGACAAAAAAGTGCCTTTAAAACTTAAAAGGTAAATTCTATCGCACCGCTATAAGACCGGCTATGCTGTATGGTACGGAGTGTTGGGCGGCTAAAGGGGAGCACGAACATAAGCTGAGTGTGGCAGAGATGAAGATGTTGAGATGGATGAGTGGTCATACGCGATTGGATAAAATAAGGAATGAAGATATAAGGGAGAGAGTTGGAGTAGCACTCATTGTGGAAAAGATGGTTGAATCGTGTCTCAGGTGGTTTGGACACGTGAGAAGAAGACCGATAGAACATCCAGTCAGGAGGGTGGATGAGATGGAAGATGGACAAAGGGTGAAAGGCAGGGGAAGACCTAAGAAGATCATCCATGAGGTGGTCAAACGAAATTTACATGTAAACGGTCTCTCTGTAGACATGATACATGACAGAGCACAATAGCGTCGTTTGATTCATGTAGCCGACCCCACTTAGTGGGATAAGGCTTTGTTGTTGTTATTGTTGTTTTGTATAAAAACTAATTTATAAATAATATATTTATATTTGTTATTTTATTTTTTTATAAGAATTAATTTATTTGAAGTATAAATTTTTAAAGATTTATTTGTGATTTTTTTTTAAATATTAAAAGTAAAATTTTAAGTAAATATTTTTTCATAAGTTCATAAATATCTCATTATTATTTTATTATAATTATAATAATTAATGCTCAAGTCATGATCCTAAATCAGCTGGAGGGTCCTACGGACATGTGCTCCATTATTAATTACGAGTTTCAGAGTGAAGACTTTGGTGCCAAAGAACAGAATTTGTGCGAAAATGGCCTCAACTATGCAAAATATCCCAAACTATTCATGTGGAAGAAACTACTATAGTAGTAGAAGGGAAATCAATCTTCTTCAATAAAAAAAATATTTGATATAATAAGATGTAATCTCTCACTTTTAATTCTAGAAGTGAAACTAAAATTAAATAAAAAAAATAATAAATAATTAAATTAAATACTTGACAGTATTTAAGTTTTTTCACCGAAGAAGATCTCCTCTCCTAATATTATGTCTATGCATTCCACCAGTGTCCCTACTTGCTAGTTGCTACACTCACCATTATTGTCCATCGAGATCGATGAGAATTAAAGCTTTTCATGTCAATTCAGCTGTTAAAAAATGGATTAACTAAGTACATATGTTAACATTATTAATAAAAAATCTATAAAAATATAAAATTTTAAATTTTAATTTATATGCTATAAGTTCATTAAAAAAGTTTAAATATTTTACTAACAATAATTTCAATATGTGCCAATAAAAATAAAAAAAATTTGTATGACATATCTCGATTAACGTTAAACTTTATTTTCATATTATAAGATCAGTTTGAATAAATAGTTTGATTAAATTTTTTAAAAAATAATTTAAATAATAAATATTTATATTAAAAATAGATTATAAATAAATTATTTTATATTTGATTTTTTAATTTTAAAAATACTTATTTTAAAAAATGTAAAAAAAAATTTGATTGTTATCAAAAACTAAGAAAAAGAGGATTGACTTTTAATCTCTTTTTAATTTTGCTTTTAACTTTAAATTTAGTTGAGATACAATGAACTGAAAACTAAAAAAAATGTGATTTTGTCTCTTGATGGGTAGAAGCCAAAACTGAGTAACGCACAAAGAGAGTAATAAAAAAGAGGTGCATGATAGTAGAATCAAGAGATATTTTTGTTTTGTCTTCGTTAATGCAAAATTAGAAACAGAAAATAGAAAGAATAATAACACACAAATATATCTTAATTTCAGCTACTTAGTGCAATGTAGCTTACATCCAGTTTCCATCACAATTGCGATAAAATTTCACTATCTTTTAATAGATTACAATCACCAATTCTCCCTACCAAGGTAGTAAGAATCGCGTGTAAACTCGTGGAAACGCATGATTATGCGCTTCTACTTCATCTTTCCGTTGCGGTTCTGCTTCTCGTTCAGAATCATGCTGCTTTGTGTGAAATCGCCGTTGAAAATCGCAGAGTCGCCGGAATCGTAGCTTCTGCTGCGTGGTTGTGTTTCAGGTTGAAGAAGTTCTTTTCCTTGGCCCTGAGCCCTCTGATTGCAGCCCAACCCAATCCAATGGCCCAGTCTAAATAGAAGACCATGGAAAAAGAGCCCTAGCAGAGTAACCGTCTCTAATCTCTTAATCTCTCTTACTTTTACAGTTTATCTTCAATTCTCCATGGCCAAAATTTCAAATGTCCACCTCTCTCAAGTCTCAATCTCTGACTCTATCTCTCTTTCCCTCTGAAATTTGAATTTCGCGCGACCGAAAACCCCAATTTGGAGCATCGCCGACTCACCGTGACTCCGTGAGGTTTGTCGCTGGTGTTATCGACTCGGACTGGTGGTGGTTGGGCTGTGTGAGGCCGTGAGCGTCACTTTACGATTGCAACACATTGAGACTCTTTGGCTCAGCGACTCTGCCTCTCTGTCTCTGGCTCTGGAATTTGGATTAGAATCTGGATCGCTGGTCACTGCTCTTCCCCTCCCCTTTGCTGCTAGTTCATCAGGTAAGTTAAGAAGAAGCATATCACTTCCTCACTCTAGTAATATAATTAAACGCTACTTCTGTGGTTCTATGTTAATATGTGACAAAATTTCATCCTAATTTTATCCTAATTTGTTGTGGCCTGTTTGATTTGTGTTTGACTAAACTTCTTGAATGAAAATAAGTATGTTTTGTTTTATTTTTTTATTTCTAGATGTAACAATGTTCTCTACCTTCGTGCTGTGCCTAAGGATGAGGAAATTGATGATGCTGCAGAAGATTAGAATGATAAAATTATCTCATTGTTATAACATAATTAGAGACCTCTTAAATTCAGATTGTGTATTTAAGTGTAGAGATTTAGATCAATATAGGTTGCCTATGTTATGCTTGTTTAGACCTCTTGATTTCTGCTGTTTTGAATTTGATTTTTCCTAGTTTGAAAAAGTTGAAGTAGTGGTCTGATCTGGTCTGGTGTTGCTATGCTTTCTTCTTGAATGTTGTTGCATAGTTGGATAGTCATGTTCTCTGAAAAGTGAGGTCTTTCTTATAAATGTTCAGGCTTGTATATCGGGTTAAAGTTTTGTGTGATGATAAGTGATAACCCATATTCCATTGACAATGTGGTATATAACCTTGCCGTTAGAGGTTAGAAGTCACAAATTCAGTTAGGGACCATAACTTTCACAACATTGGTTTAGTGCATTATGGAGGACAAGACAAAGAACTTTACATATTTCAACTCTCAACCAACTCAATCTATTAACCTATTTTTGATAAGATTTGTTAACCATTAATTAATCTTGTTTATTGTCCTGTACTTGTGAATTTCTTATTTATCTTATTTTGGTGTATATTTATTTGTATAAATAAGGGATATTAGATTATGTGCCTGTTGTATAATAATTAAGCATATAGATAAATGTTTAAATTTGATTTAACTCAGAATTTTAAATTCATCCACCATTAGCACATACATATTTTATGATTGGTTGAATTAGATATCCAAGTGATGCTTATATAATCTTTGTTCTCTATCAGATAAAATAAACTATAACAATAATTAAATAAGTGTTGAGTTATAAATTTCTAGCACGATTAAATCTTTGGCCTTATGTTGATTTACCTCAAGATATAAAGCATGTATGTGGTGGTGTTTTCACTTAAATAAACCCTGACAAGAACAAGATGGCTGGCCTTATTATTTTTCACAACTCAGAAGCCTTGCTTGTGTTATTATTGTACTTCCATTCCAACTGATGCATTTCAATGAATTGCTTATACCAAGTTGCTGAATTGTAATGTGTTTCATTTTTAATTCTTCACCATAAGCAACTATGACAGTACTAATAGTTGTGCAACAATAAACACTACTACACTATATTGTTGTGGGGTTTGTATGCAATAATATTTATTGAAAAAGGCTATCTATCTATGTATCTATATAACGCATAAAATTAAATTGTATGTGTACATTCATTATTTGAGCTTTATGGTTTTGTTGCAATAATATTTAGTTCATGCATGTTATAACTATTTATATCTTAATGTCTTCATTATTTGTCACTTATATTATCCCAATAATTTGATAACTATCTATATCTCTGAATTGTTGTTGTGGACTTGTGGCATTGAATATAATTCTTGAATTTTTGTTATGTTGGTAATTTTTATTTAAATTGGATTATTAATTTTTTGTTGAATTGATTCATTGAATATTTATTGTTTTCAGTTTTTTTTTCTGAACAGGAATGGCATCGACTCAAGCTAATGCAAGTGAAAATCTGACTAACATTCTAGCTTCTCAGTCAGGAAGTACAGCTGGAATTGCTAGTAAAAGAAAAGTTTCTAAGAATGCTCTTGGAAATAGAACTGATGTAGGATAGGAGCACGGGATATCTGTTGGAGAAGATGGAAAGAAGATACAATGTAAATATTGTCATAAAATTTTTTCAGGAGGAGTTTATAGATTGAAACACCACTTAGCAGGAACTCAAAAAGATGTTGGGGCTTGTACAACTATTAGTGATGAAGTTAAGAAGCAAATGTGAGATGTTGTGAGTGGGTTGCAAGTGAATTTGATGAAAAAAACAAGCATGGGTGGGGTAAGTTCAGGGAAAGCTGCTAAAGAAGTTGACACTACCGGTGAAAAAAGAAAGGGAAAAGAACTAGATGGCAACATATTCAAGAAAACTCGCATTAGTACTCAAACAATAATCAACAATATATTTAAGAAGAATTTGAGAGAGGAAGTATGTTTAGACATTAGTGCTTTTTTCTACAACAATGGCATCCCCTTTAATATTTCAAGGAGCGAGGAATATAGTAGAATGTTTGAGAAAGCTATAAGATATGGACAAGGATTCAAGCCACCATCCTACCATGAATTAAGGGTGCCTCTTTTGAAGAAACACGTGGAGCTTGTTCAACAATCACTAGAGAAACATAGAGTATATTGGAAGCAGGTTGGTTGCACAATAATGACTGATGGTTGGATAGATAAGAGAAGACGGACCATCCTAAATTTTTTGGTTAATAGTCCTAAAGGGATTGTTTTTCTAAAATCTATTGATGCCTCTCATATTACTAAGATAGCTGATAAAATATTTAAAATGATAGATGATGTAGTTGAAGAGGTTGGTGAAAAAAATGTCATTCAAGTTGTCACCAACAATACGGCTAACTACAAAGCTGCAGGAGAAGTTAATGAAAAAGAGGAAAAAGTTGTTTTGGACGCCTTGTGCAGCACATTGCATTGATTTAATGTTAGAAGACTTGGAAAAAAAAGTAACACTTCACAAGGACACAATTTACAAAGGTAGAAAGATTACTACTTACATATATGCTAGAACTGCTCTTATTGCACTACTACACATCCACACTAAGGGAAAAGATTTGGTGAGGTCGGGTATGACCCGTTTTGCAACTTCTTACCTTGCTTTGGAATGTCTCAATGACAACAAAGGTTCCTTAATAAAAATATTTCTTTCTAATCAATGGACTTCTAGTAAATTTGCAAAGACAAAAGATGGAAAGATAATTGCAAGTGTGGTGTTAAATAATGTGTTTTGGAAAGAAATGGTAATTTGCTTGAGGGCTGCCTACCCTCTTCTTCATGTGCTTCGTATGGTGGATTCAGAAGAAAAGCCGGCAATGGAATTTATTTATAAAGAAATGACAAGTGCAAAGGAGAAAATACGAGATGCATTTCAAGGAGTTGAGACAAAGTAAAGTGTCTAATTATTTTATTTTTTATTTATTTTATTATTTTAATTAATGCAATTCTGAAAATATTGTTTATTTTGTAAATAATTTATTAATTTTTTTATGTTTTAGTTATATACCTATTTGGGATATTATTGATGCAAGATGGGACAACCAACTTCATAGGCCATTGCATGCTGTAGGCTATTATTTGAATCCTCAAATTCATTATAGCTCTGGTTTTAAAATTGCTTATGAGCTTAAGAAGCAGTTTTATGTTTGTATGGAAAGGATGACAGAAAATCCAGATTAAATTACTAAGATGGATGCTCAACTTGAAGATTTTAAGACTCGAAAAGAGTTTTTTGGTAGTAAAGTTGCTCAAAATACAATTTATAATAAAACTCCAGCTCAATGGTGGGATTCTTATGGAGATCAGCATCCAGAGCTCCAACAATTTGCAATTCGTGTCTTGAATTTGACATGTAATTCATCTGGATGTGAACGTAATTGGAGCGCTTTTGAGATGGTTAGTAATTAAATATAAGTTGCATTTTACTTTTATAAATTTGGTTGTTAATTCTTCAATTCTATTTTGTTGTTTGAATAATATTTTTTATCTATTTTTGAAAGGTTCACACAAAAAAGAGAAACCGTTTAAAAGCTAAAACCATGAATGATGTTGTGTTTGTGATGACAAACTCAAGATTAACAAAGAAAAAACAAACTAGAAGAAGTCTTGATTATGACTATAGTCTTGATGAGTTGGACTCTGATGAAAAGTGGATTGTTGCTGACGAAGATGGAGAAGAAGAAGATTTAGATGCTCTAATTCCAGATCCTGATTTAAATGATGAAACAAGTGGTAATAGAGTTGTTGGTGCATCTAAAGATCCTTTGACAATTCCTTATCTTGATGATGATGAGTTTGAAGAACTTTTCCAAGGACCTCTTCCTCCTGCTCCTGATAATGATGAAGATGGTAATGCAAAAGTTTGTGAAACTCGTGAAAATTTTATGACTGATGAAGAATAGAATGATTATTAAATAACTTGTTTAGATTTTAGTTAATTAGTTGTTTATTCTAGTAGTTTGGTTAGTTTATTTGCTACTTGAATTTATTTTAGTGTCGTGTGAACTTGTGAGTTGTGAATTTGTGTTTTGATTTGTGAATTTGTGTTGAATTGTGACTTTTGACTTGTTATGGTATATATATATTAGTTATAATTCTATGGGTAATTTAGTTTATTATTTAAAATTTATTTTATTTTCTGTAAAATTAGTTTTTGCTATTAAATTTTCTAAATTTTTATAATTTACGAGTCATATTTACGTTCCGTCTTACGATTCAATGAATTACGATTTTGAGTTAGCTTAACGAGTCGAGGTAAAAACTACGAGTTCACTACCTTGCTCACTACGATTCTATCCAATCCTATCCTAGACAAATTCAGTTTCTAACCCAAACTAATTTTACTAGGAACTCACCCTAGCTTTTCAACCGCAAAGTACTAACCCAACTTGTAAGGGAATCCCCTCAAGATCATGACAATAAAACAGAAAAACTTACAAAGAATTTTTGGGATAACTATAATTTTTTCTCCAAGTCTAACTCTCTGCATTTTCCCACTCAATGAATTTTTCATATGAACCTCACCAATTTACTTTTTAACATTGAAACACAGAAAGACTAAATTGAAAAAAAAAATATACTCAATGAAAATCATGAAGGAGAAGAATAAACAGCTCAGTAAGTTATGAAAACCCAAATGTTGTGCTCCTACTCCTTGCTTCAGTTATTGGCCATTCATCCCTTTAATAGAGGGATGAAGCTTTCTGGGCTTGAAACTTGCTTCAGCGCCTTATTTGATTTCTTCTCCAAAATCAGACGTAGTAGGGCGTTCACAGAGGAGAGAGAGAGAGAGTAGAAGCAGTGACCAAATCAGACATGCAACCATACCTTCAATCTTCTCTTTTAACCTTTTTTATCTTGCCTCTTGAATCTGGACCATTTTTTCTTATTTTGGCCCCAAGTTTAATTTTTGAGCATTGATTCATAGTAGAGTACCATCATGTTTACTTTCTTCATTTTTTCAGATTGATGCTCGTAACACAGAAGATTTCTTCAGCAATCTTCAATGAAGCACAAATGTAGAAACCTCATTTTGTGATTTACTTTTTTGATGTGATCTTTCCTTTTGCTATAGTCCCTTTGACCTTCTCTTCTTTGCTTGGATTTAAAAATTTTCTTTTTGTTCTTCAATTGTACCCAAACTTAGGGCTTTCTTTTTCTTTCTTTTGCTTCAGAGTTTACGTGATGTGATGTGAAAGAAAAAGAGAGAGAAGAGAGAGTTTGGTTTGGTGGGTGAGGTGTGGTGTGTTTCAAATAAAATTGAATTACCTAGTTAGTAACTAAGTGAAGTGAATGGATTTGAGTGTGGACCATCAATTGGACTTAGGTTTGATTTTGGGCTAGATTTTTTTATTATTATTGTTCAAATTGCTTGTTTTTATTGTCATTTATCATATGATATAAGTGCTTTGTTTGAATTAATATTGGATTAGATACAATATAAGCTTATTTTTCATGCTTTTTAAGTCAAATGTGATTAATTTATTTTCTGCACACTAAACACAACAAATCACACAAATAATTTTGCTATTAATCCAATTTATAATGTTTTAGTCATCATCTTTAAATTATATTTAGTTCTTCAAATTTAACAAAGTTTTTTATTATAACAGAAATTATTTTTTTAATTTTTTTATAAACACTTAAATAATTTTTTTAAAAAATTACAATTTAATTTTAAAAATTATACTAAATATTAAAACTACTATTTTTCATAAATTTAAAACTCAAAAAATTACTTTTAAAATTTCAAAACAGACCTAAATATATTGGTATAATATTTTTTCTCTTAACTTTGGTATAATTTGGTATAGTTAGTTATCTAACCAAATAAATTATTATAATAGAATTCAAATTCACGACGAATTCATTATTAAACGGTTGAATTGAGATATATAATGGCCAAACAAAATAAATGATCATCTTAGTGTAAAAAAATTTGTATCCATCTAAATAACACTTAAATTAAAGAAAAAGTTGTGATTTTTGAAATATAAAAATCTTTATTGATAATAAAATATATCAAATATAATTATTTATCGTTTTCATTAACCTCATTATTCTTAATTTATATTATTTTAATTTTACTTATATCAAATTACTAAAATACAAAATCGTAGAATTCAAACCGAATTGTGCTGTCTCCTCCACAAATCATTGTGATAAAGTAGAAATTTGCAAAATTGGTACACAACGTGACTTAAACGGTTTGGACTGTGGTTTGTCAAATTAGAGTTTAAACAAAATGATTTTATAGAATTGATTTTGGGTAGAAGTAAATTTGTATTAATACAGTTTATGTTTGATAATTTTATACTAAAATTAATTTTGATAAAATAAATATTGTTTAGATAATATTAGTTAAAATCATTTTTAGATAGAAAATTATTAAAAAGGACATGACATTAAATTATAATGTATTTTTTTATATATGTTTAATTTTTTTATATGTTTTTATATAGTATATTTTTAGTATTATTTTTTAGTACGCTATAATTTTTTACTATTATTATTATTTATAGTTAATTTTTTTGTTTAATTTATTTTACCTAATAGGATCAATAAATTATATTATAAAAGATAATAATAAATATAATACACAAAAATTACTATTATAAAAATATATAATGTCAAATAAAAAATTAATAAAAAATATAAATAATAAATAATAAAAAAAAGAACTCATATAAAGAAAAATAATAAGAATTCTATAAATAATATAATAATATGTATAAAAAATAAAGTTGATAAAAGAAAAATAAATGTTAAATGTTAATGGCTAAAAAATAGTTAGTGCAATACAAAAAATTAAAATTATTACTTTTTGTAAACGTAATTTTGTAACAAAATTACTTTTATGTTTGTAGAAAAAAAATTAGACAAATCAAAAATTAAAATTTTCAAAGAGTTGTAACATATTTTTCCTGTTCTAGGGTAGTTGCCAAACCCATAGATGTAAATTGGAAAATCGATTTTAGTTGCAACAAATTACATAAAATGAAAAGGACATATATGTATGCAAATCCCAAATAAGACAATTATATAATATGTGTCCCCAATCTTTTATTCATGTAAATTATCCTCGTTATGATTTTAAATGTTAAAATTCTTTAAATACCACAACCACCGCATTAACCATACAAATCATACAGAATACACTTTGATAATATTGCAACTATATTAACAACATCGACAAGTCAAACCATCGCTACATCTTTTTTAGTATTATAAATTTATTTCTTTAATTTTGGGCCTACCTTGTCATATTAAAATATTTTCGATGTCTAGTGTCTTTCATTCTTTAACACATTGTTTGAATTAAGAAAATATGAAAAAAAAGAAAATAAATAAAAATATGATTTTTTTTGTTATTTGAATGAAGAAGAAAAAAAAATAAAAAAAATAATGTGAGACACATTAAATTTTTTCCCCAAAGATAAAAATAAAATAAAAGAAAAATGTGTAACATTATTAATTCATCTTTTGATTAATTAATAAAATAAAAAATATAAAGATATTAATATAATTTGTTTTCTATTATATTTTTTCCTCATTTTATTTATTTTTTTATTCAAATTCTATTCATTTTTTTAATCCAAATAATACATAAAACAATCTATTTTTTATTTTTCTTTTTTTTAATTTTTTTCTTCTCATTTTTTTATTTTCTATCATCTGTCTAAATAAAATGTAAAATTTAAACTTAATATTTTTAAAGAGAAAAGACAAAAGAAAACAAGAAAACAAAATCCACGTGTTTTAAGTTTTGAACACTCTTTGTGGGTCCCACTTAAGTTATTTCTGTCTGACATCTGCATAGTTCTAAAAGATGGCAAATCCAAGCCAATCCCGGGAACATTACAAAACACTATCTACCTTTCTTCTTCTGGTGGCTTGAATTCAACCGTACAATGTGACAAACACAATCATACAAAATATGAGGGGCAATGCACAATTGAAACTACCATCATATGCACATTATGGTAATTTCCACTAAACTAGCATCATTTCTCCAATGATTCCACAATTGAAACCAAAAACAATAATTAAAAAATATTGTCTTGGCACATGGCTCAAATTTATTAATATTATAATGAATGTGCCTCAAATGTTAGAGTAAGTGATTCTTTTCTTCAACTTAAGAAACAGTAACTAGGTGCCACTTTGTTCCAGACCAGAATTGTTCCTAGCTTTTTGGCAACAAAACCTGGTCTTGAGGTAAAATCTTAGACACCCTCTTCTTAACCCCTCATAATTTGTTCTTAGGATTTTGTTAGATTAGATTATGAGATTATTGATATTATAATATTGTTTGTGTTTTCATAACCTAATATGTATTAATAAATTAGTCATGTGGGTTTCAGTTTCAACTAGAAAGTAAAAACCTACCAACCCTTATTTAAATAAATTCAGTGGCTTCTTTTTGTTGCTGCTTACCTTGATTGGAACATATTTAGACAAAAGTATGGATACTCTCATGTGAAAAAGTATATATTTTTTGTTTTATTTCCATATGGGTAAGACTTAAGAGTGGGTATCTAATTTTAGAATAAGATTTTCTAGCCACAATTGGTTGTAAGATTTCTTTATGTTGAGTGCTCAGTTCAGTTTTCTGGGGTTGAGCTGAATTCTTTGAGAGGATTTTTTTGGCATTTCACAGAAGGTTCTTAGTTCTTGTGTTTTGATGATGTTGGTGTAAGCTGAAGAACTTGGAAGGATTTTCAAGGTTTTCTTAAAAAGGAAGGTTCTGTTGTTGGAGACATGGTTATTGGAACAAGGTGGTTTTTGTTTATGCTTGCTTTGTGTTTGTGGATTTTCCGCAATGAAGGAGTGGGAATAACAGGACCTTCACCTAATACCACTGTGAATTCCACTGTTTCTTCTTCAAGACCAAAGGTTGTGAAGATTGGAGTCTTGTTTACTTTGGATTCCATCATTGGAAGATCTGCTAAACCTGCTGTTATGGCTGCCATAGAAGATATTAACTCCAATAGAAGCATTCTCCCTGGCATTGAGCTTCAGGTTATTTTTCACGACACAAATTGCAACGGGTTTCTTGGAACAATGGAAGGTACTCCCTCTGGTTCAATACTTAGTTATTAAATAATGGTATTTTTCAAAACAATTTTATAATAAATTATTGATTTTAGTTCTTCAATTAGTATGCAAAAACCATGAATCTTGTTAATACTTTTAGTGAGCCAACAACATTTTGCTTCATTAGTAATTAATCTCCGATTATTGCTTGATTAATCTGGCTGATCATGTAGCTCTGCAGTTGATGGAGAATGATGTCGTCGCCACAATTGGACCACAGTCTTCTTCAATAGCTCATGTCGTCTCCCATGTGGCTAATGAACTTCATGTACCTCTTCTATCATTTGCTGCAACTGATCCTACTCTATCTGCACTTCAGTATCCATATTTCGTCCGAACCACTCACAGTGACTACTATCAGATGTATGCGATCGCTGACTTTGTCGAATATTTCAGATGGAGGGAGGTAATTGCCATTTTTGTAGATGATGATAATGGAAAGAATGGAATTTCTGTGTTGGGTGATGCATTGTCAACGAAGCGTGCCAAGATCTCTTATAAGGCTGCACTCCCTCTTGGGGCCAACAGAAGTGATGTCAGTGACTTGTTGAGTGAAGTGAACTTAATGGAATCAAGAATCTATGTTCTACATGTTAATCCTGGTTCTGGTTTGTCAATCTTTCGTGTTGCGAAGCAGCTAGGAATGATGAGCAATGGCTATGTTTGGATTGCAACAGATTGGCTTCCTTCGGTTCTGGATTCATCCGAGACACCAGACAGTGACACAATGAATGTTCTAGAAGGTGTTGTGGCTTTTCGCAATCACATTCCTGATACTGATATGAAGAAGAGTTTGATCACTAAATTGAAACGTCGAAAGGACAAGCAGACTTCAAGCTTCAATTCCTATGCATTCTATGCATATGATTCTGTCTGGTTAGCAGCTTATGCCCTTGACATTTTTCTCAATGAAGGTGGGAATATATCTTTCTCCAGTGACCCTAGATTGCATGACAATAATGGAAGCACCTTGCATTTAGAATCACTTCGCACTTTTGATAGTGGCCCTCAGTATCTGCAAACTATTTTAAGAACAAACTTCACTGGTTCGAGTGGTCGAATTGGGTTTGATACAGATAGGAATTTAATCCGTCCGGCATATGATATTCTGAATATTGTCGGATCTGGATTGCGTAGAATTGGTTACTGGTCTAATCACTCTAGTTTGTCAGTTGTAGCTCCTGATATTTCATATGCAAAATCATCCAACCATTCTTCTAAAAGCACTCAACAGCTTTATAGTGTGATATGGCCGGGAGATGCTAAAACTACACCAAAAGGATGGGTATTCCCCAACAATGGAAAGCCATTGCGGATAGCAGTGCCGAATCGAGTAAGCTACAAGGAGCTCGTTGCCAAAGACAAGAGTCCTACAGGAGTACAAGGCTATTGCATTGATGTCTTTGAAGCGGCGTTGAACTTGTTGGCTTATCCCGTCCCACGACAATATATATTGTATGGAAATGGTGAAAGGAATCCTAGCTACAATGATCTTGTAGATCAAGTTGCACAAAATGTGAGTCTCTAAATCTTAATTATGAATGTTAGTATCTAGAAGATCAACTTAAATATAAAATTTGATTTCCTTAAGTAGATCAAGGACATTTGGGACCCTGCTACATGTTTAATTGTGATAGTTAATTTTGGTGATTTCCATGTTCAGAACTTTGATGCAGCTGTTGGAGATGTCACAATTGTCATGAACAGAACAAGGTTTGTGGATTTTACTCAGCCTTTTATGGAATCAGGGCTTGTTGTTGTTGTTCCTGTCAAGGAGGAGAAGTCAAGCCCCTGGTCTTTCCTTAAGCCATTCACAGCTCAAATGTGGTGTGTTACTGGTGCTTTCTTTCTTTTCGTGGGAACCGTTGTGTGGATCCTCGAGCACCGGCTCAATCACGAGTTCCGCGGTCCACCAAGGAAGCAACTAATAACAGTCTTTTGGTTAGTACCTTTTTGCCATTTGAAATCCTTCCTAATTATGTATTGTCATGTCAGCAAAAGTAATTACTTTGCACACTCTCTACTTATGGTTGTTCAAAAGAAAGAATTTAATTGGAGAGAATGCAAGACTTTTTAGAATTATGAATCAAAATTAAACTCATAGAACTATGCCTTATTCTCCTTTTTTAAGCTTTAGTTGTTGCATGGCTTACTTCAACGGTACCTCACATAATTTGATCAAATGAAAATCTCTTTTTGCAGGTTTAGTTTGTCAACAATGTTCTTCTCACACAGTATGTACCTCAGATTCTCATTTACTCCCTTTTTATAGTTTTATGTATGACAATCCTTAAAATTCTTTCATGTTTGCTTCTTTGACTTGTCACAGGAGAGAACACTGTGAGTGCTCTCGGGAGACTGGTGCTAATCATATGGCTATTTGTGGTGTTGATTATCAATTCAAGCTACACAGCTAGCTTGACATCAATCCTAACCGTGCAGCAGTTATCGACACAAATCGAAGGAATTGATAGCTTGATCTCTAGTAGTCAACCAATCGGAATTCAAGACGGGTCATTTGTGAAGAAGTATCTGACAGATGAACTCCACATAGCAGAATCTAGGATAGTTACATTGAAAAACATGGAGGCTTATATCGATGCTCTTCAGCGTGGGCCGAGCAATGGAGGGGTTGTGGCGGTTGTTGATGAACTTCCTTATATTGAGATCTTGATGGCCAATACTGAGTGCAAGTTTACAACTGTTGGCCAGGAGTTCACTAAAAGTGGCTGGGGATTTGTAAGTATTTCCGAATTTAGAGTAAACTACCATTACTATCTATACAAGTTATCTATCCACGAATAAATAAAACTAACTTTGTACCACGCTGACAAATCTAACCATGAATAAAATTAATGTTTGGCTACTTTGTTACACATAAATCATCTTTCGTGGATACAAAACTAGTTTCGTTCATTTATGGTTAAATTTGTTAGCATTCTAAAATGTTCATGGGTAGAAATGGTAATTTACTCCTGTATTTAGACGTCAATATGGTTGGGGATTGGTGGAAATTGTGTACTCAATTTTGTTTCATTTGGTTACAGGCATTCCAGAGGGACTCTCCCCTCGCCGTTGACATGTCAACGGCGATTCTTGAACTCTCGGAGAATGGGGACCTGCAAAGGATTCATGACAAATGGCTTAATAAGAAGGAATGTGCAAGCAATGATGCTGATTCAAACAAACTATCTTTGAAAAGCTTCTGGGGCCTCTTCCTTGTGTGTGGCATTACTTGTTTCCTTGCACTGATTGTATTCTTTGTTAGAGTGTTCTGTCAATACACAAAGTTCATCCCAGAGCACGAAGAAGCCGACGAGGAGATTCAACAACCGGTCCGGCGGCGTAGAAGGGCAACCAAAACTCCTAGCTTCAAGGAATTGATTGTTTTTGTAGATAAAAGAGAAGCAGAAATTAAAGAGATACTGAGACAGAAGAGTAGAAAGAGGCAGCGCAGCAAAAGTTTAGATGATAACTCAAATTCACCAGTCTAAGTAAACCATTTTGGTTGGTGAAATTTTATGTCTTTATTTTGCTACCATGTTCATATTACTAGAATGTTGTCTCACACACACAGAATATTAGTCTATACACCAGAGTGAAAATTTTCTACCTTCTTGCAAAGAAATTGTAACTGTAGTAAGATTGTAACTAACACAGTTTAAAGAAACAACAAAAATCTCAGTTTTATTTTCGAACTAAATATACTATATGTATTTAACAAATAAAAAATTTGCATAAACATTTGATCAACTATGGTTCATGACTGTGAATCTGTGATGTCAATATGCACTAGTTTAGACTTTAGACACAAATATAAATAAATCATTTGTACTGTGATTACGCTCTTAATAATAGATACTATTTTAATATCCATATTTACTTAACAGTTAATACTTATTTTGTTAAATAAAAAATTTTTTAGATACGCAATTAATTAATTAATAACAATTGTATTTTCATACAAGTGCTAGGAATATGTGCTGTATAAACAATATTTTTTGAATATAAAATATTTAAGTGTTGATGTAACGTGCTATCATAAATTTAGCTGTGATGCGAGAGATTAAGTATCTACGACAATAATAAGTACTAAGTATCATGATAATGACATGATTAAACATTTTTTATTATATTTGTAACAAGATTAAGAACTTGTGTGGGTGCAATTAAATTATTAGAATTTTTTTTAATTTTTAGTGTATTTAACAAAATTTTAATAATAAAAATAAAAGTATTATGAGTTTGGTTAAGTGTTATTAAGTTGTTAAAAAAAATTTTAGTTTTAGTGAATTTAAAAAATTTTAATAGTAAAAATAAAAATACTAAAAAATAAAAAAATTTATATTATTATATCTAAATATAATTAATAAATAAAAAATATTTTTATATAAAATATCTAAATATAAAACTATTTTTGTAGAAGTTTACTCAAATAACCTCTGACCACTAAACATGTCAATAAAATATTATTTGTGCTTATTTAAGAAAAGAGTAATAGGATGATGCATGCCACTCCGAGGAAGATGGTTTGTACCGGCCTTATTATATGTCATAAACAAACTGTTCTGTGTTTTAAAAGAATGAAAAGAATGCGGCAATTTCAAGCTTAATTATCTGGTGATGTGATCCAATGCAACCAGCCAGCCATCACAAGTATATAACTCCCATTTTTGTTAATTTTTTTTTTTGAAAAAATATAAAAAGAAAAAAAGTTAGCCTACTTAGGAGTAGTATAAGGTAGAGTAAGGTATGCTCTAATCCTATCTATAAATTGAGATTTTTATATAAACTTAATTTTATTTTACTCATAAATTGAGAATATTTCACCTTTAATCTTACACATTTTTAATCTGTCCGATTCTATCCGTAAATTATAAAAAAGATAAAATATTATTATATAATTTGATGAAAATTTAAAATAGAATTGACTTTTATATATAAAAATATTTAAATTATTAACTAATGTTATTCTCTTAATGACTAAGAATTTTTTGTTCAACATCTAATTGAAATATTATATATATATATATATATATATATATATATATATATATATATAGTGACGGATGCAAAAAATTTTAGTAGTGGGGCAAAAATAATATATAAAAATAATTAAAAAATTTAACATAAATATATTTAGATATTAAAAATTTAAAATATATTAGTAAAAATTTAAATAATTTAATTAACACATAAAAAAGTATATTAATTTAAAAGTTTTTTTTATCAAATATCTTCTATATCCATCAACTCATATTTTATTGATTTTTTTATATAATACAAAAATATTATAGCTCAATAATTAAAAAATCTATAAAAAAATATATAAGATTCAAGAAAGAAACACAAATAATTACAAAAAAATAAAAATTAAACTCAAACAATCACATTTTTTATATATAAATTTAAATAATGTCTTTTTTTTCTATCAAGTAATTATTTAATTTTTTTTGCCATTTAATTGCACAGTTGACACTTGACACTCTATAATATTCATGGTAAAATTTTTTTTGATGAAAATAATTATTATACATAATACCAAAACTAAATTAAATAAATAGTAAAAATAAATAAACGATATGTAATATATATTATCTCAATTAAATTAAAAAATTATTAAATATTAACCGTCTCATTTTTATTTGAGAAACTAAATTTAATTTTGGATAATTAACTAATTAAATTATTATTATTTAATCAAGCATATTTATTTTTTTAATATAAATAGATTAAATTTATATAATTTGATAATTTTTATCATTATGTTGTTATTTAATAATCTAGAATTTTCACAAATATATTTAAAAAAAATAAACATGGGGCAAACTTATTATTTTAAAGGGATATTTTATACTTATGTATATATTTATTATTTATTTATAAAAATTTGATGGGGGCAATTGCTCCCACATCCTTGTAAGTAAATCCGTTTCTGTATATACATAAAGAGTAGGTTGGTCGAATAGTTAAGGTTCAACTCGCATTATATTCAACCTCCACGAAAATCCTACTCAATGCAGATCGAATTGACAACTCTATTCAATCAGATTGAATTGAATTGAATATCCACGGATATAATATATATTGCCACCCTACTACATAATTATTATATTATACAATAAAATAAATTGTGCATCATAATACACCAAAATGATCTAATAATATAGATTTTAACTATATTATTAGATCATTTTGGTGTATTATGATCTAATAATATAAATTTTAACTTGGCTTAAGTAAACGTATTTCAGTCATTTTCTTGTGTAACTTCCTTTCATATATTTTTATTTTAGAATTTATTTTTAATACGTTATCAAGGTAAATAGTTTATACCGTCATTAATTATATCTATTTTTTAAATAATTATTTATATATTTAATATAAAAATAATTATTTTTATTAATATAATACTATTTAATTGGATACATATAATTTTTTTTTGTTGATATGTACAAAAATAAAATATTTATTTTATAGAATATAAATATACTTTATTAGAGATAATTCTATTGCCATGTTAAAGTTTTATAAAGGGTATAACTCTTTCCCAATGTCATAGTTAAAATCAAAATTAACCTAATATCTCAAATTTAAAAAAAATAAAAGAAGAAGAAGGAATTTGTTACCATTTTAACTTGCTATATTTTGATTCTATCTATAATTATGCATTATTGCATTATGAATCTGCGATAACTACAAATCTCAATAAAATATTTTCATAAACCAATAAAATTGAAAATGTTTCATTGCGGCTCCGCTCAATAATATAGGACCATTGAGCATGTTATCCATGGCAACACGTGTTCATCATATGTGAGCATTATGCATGTTCATGTCTTGTATCTCAGGATTATTTTACTGCTTAATAAAGGAAGCTTAAAATGGAACCCTCACTTAATCACTTTATTGGTAAATGACTTCACTCACTATTTTGTTTGTTTTGTTTTCTTCAATTTAAAACTTGGCTTTAGTCAACTGAAATTGCAACCAAGAGTTCTCGGAGAAATGAAAAGCTTTCTCTAATGGACATGTGTTAAGGAATCAAGATAAGTTACATGCGTGGCACAAACACAATTACCGTTTTTGTGGAAAGAATATATGCATCTATGTACGTGCTAATGCCACTTGGCAACGGTAATTCAACCGTCACTATCAAAATCACTCAAAATTCAACTAATAGCCAGGCAATCACAAAACCATCCAGGTTATTAAATCGCTTCGTAATAATATTTCGGTAAAAATTTATATTCAATTATTTTTATGTAAAATTTATATTTAATAATTTTTAATTATTAATTTTATATAAAAATAATTATATAAAAGTTTATTATTTTTTAGTAGGCTAATTCTACAATTATTTATGATTGTTTTTGTTTAACAGTTTAAAATTTTTATGACAAAAATTTAAATTTTGATTTTTTTTATTCTATCTTATTACTTTGAGACGAAGGACATAATTAATTCCAAATAATTGAATGAATTAAACTTGTGTTTTAAAATAGATACCTATTTTAATAAAAATACTAAAAGTATTTTTTTTATTAACTATAACTTATTTGTTTAGTTATATTTTAAATAAAAAATAATATTTTTATAATATATTAAAATTAAATTTTACAATTTATTATTTGTAATTAAAAAAATATTTTCACATACAGATAATTATAAATTTTTTATTAGAATATTCACCTACAAAATAATGCCGCTTCGTCTTGTAAGTTTGCGTAGCAAGATATTTTTGTTGGGGGGAGATACAGTTATATAAAACTAATAACATGCAACAACCAGCAGTCCAGCACAGCTAGTAAGAACCACACATTTTTTTTCCCATTATTAGGATTTAAATGGTTAGTATTGATGTCACATCAATCAAATATTTACAATTAAATGATGCATTAAGTCAAATAATAACCCGAATATTTATATATTTTTTATTTACATATACTATACATAACTATGAACAAAAGTGAATTTAATATAAAAAATTAAAAATTATAAAGTTCAAATTTTACTCACTAAAAATTCACAAATTGACTCAAATTTATGAGTTATTTCAAATAATATAAATATAATTTACAATTTTATATATATAAAAAATTATAAACTATATATGTTGTCTATTATTGATTATAATTTTTTACGCTATCATAATTATATATAAAAAATTACGTATGTATATACAAAATTATATATTATATACGTCTATACACAGTAACAAATTTAAAAAATATTGTAAGTTAAGACAAAATATATATAATATAATATGATAATAATTTTTATAATTATATTTTGTTATTATAAAATATAGGATTGATATTTTTATTAGTCATTTTTAATTTAATATTAAAATTATTTTAATAAGATTATTTTATTTAATTTAAAATTAAGTTAACACAACAATTTTATATATTTGTAGTAAGATCTAGTTAAATATTGGACTAAATTTTGTTGATTATTAAATATTTTTGTTATTTTAAAATTAAGATGTTAATCTAGTGATAATTTATAAAAAAGAGAATGATATTTTAAAATATATTATTTTAAATGAATAAATTATTAAAATAGTATTCGAAAATTTACATCACTGATAAAAATAACCTTAAAGAGATGTTAATAATAAATAAGTTTCTAAAATATTTAAAAATACAATAAAAAGAATTAGATATATCTTAAATATATACACTAAAAAAGACTTTAGAAATCATATTTTGATGTCATTTTTTACAATTATCATTAAAAAAGATTTTTCTATTCTGAAAATTTTATAATTTTGTGTCAAGTAAAATTTTTTAATTGTGAATAACTAAACTTTTTTAAAAAATAAAAAAAATCTTGAGATTAAATTTTGGTCTAAATTTGTTGTGTACATCTTCTAAATATTTATTTAAGCGTTGGCACGAAATTTAAATTAAATGAATAAGTCGTTTGTTAAATATAAAATTTTTTTATCATTTATAATAAATATAATATTTATTAGTTGTTTTTGTCGTATTTTCAAATTATTCGATGACTATTTTGTTAATAACTTTTATTATGGACCTTTTTGTCAACATTTAAATTTTTTGGGTACCAAATTCATAATTAACTCTATTTTAAATAAATAACCAAATTTATGTACACGGCATAATAGTAATATTTACTAAGTATATAATTAAGTTTTTCAAGCTTTAAATTTATTTATTAGTTACAATTGTAAAATAATAAATTTATAATTATTTTACTTTTTTAAAGATTATTATAATAAATTCATTTGAATTTCGAATTATTATTTGTTTTTATATAATTAAAATTGATGGGTAATGTTCAATAACATTTTAGAGTTAAATTTAATTATATAGTAAGAACAAATAAATTTTATTACTATATATTATTTAAAAAAAAATTTTAATTCCCTGGAATATTTGCTCCCATAATTATGGATATAAATCTGTTACATAAAATTGTATATTATAATATATATAATAATTGATTAATTAAATTCATAAATTAATAAATTGAGTTTATCTAAATTAAAATTTGGCTCACAAATTCATAAATTCAACTTATCAAATCGTTAACAAATCAAATTCAAATTGACTTAATTCATTTCTAGTCTTACATTTACATATAACCTGAATTTTTTTTGACACTCATCTAAACTAAAGTTGTAAACAAATTGCAGAGTGAAAACATTATGAGAGGTAAATAATAAACATACCCTATTGAAGTTATAATTTTTCTATTTTTTATTTTAGTATAACTTTTTTGATGTCACTCCTTTCCGGAAAACTCCTCTTTATCTCAGTTTTTCTTTTCTTCGGTAGCCACTCTCACGGATCTATTTAAGCATACCGCATACACTTCAAGACAACTTTTTCAAATTTCACAACAAACCCTTTTTCTTTTCCGAATATAAATTCCTTTGGAGCATGTGTCTAGACTCTAGAGTAAACCGAAAGAAGAAAAATTCATAACCACTAAAAATGATTTAAAAAAAAAAAAAAACGAGGAAAAGCATAGTGTCCATACTTTAACGGTCAACGGTAGCGTTAAAGTAGTGGGACTAGTAACGTCTCATAGCAAAAAAGTCGTTGTAAGTTGTAACCGAAAAGTGAAAACACTAATAAACACTTCAGAATAATAATAATAATAATAATAAATAATAATAATTATAATTTTTTATTATAATTATTATTATTTATTATTATTATTTAATCAAATTAGAAAAATGAGGGATTTATTTCCCGAAATGCCCCTGGGGCTTTCAAAATATGAAACAACACACAACCTCGTCTTTCATTTTCATGGCTGAGAGGCTCACTTCTTGCACTTGAGTTTGAGGCCATCATCAACAACAGAAAATAAATTAAAAAAATATAATAATAAACAAAAACACTTTCAAACACTTCCAACTTTTTCTTAATTTCTCTGAAAAATCCAAAAATTACAGAACAGATAAACTAAAAAGGAAAAAGATCAGAGAAGTGTTTTTCGTTTTTTGTTAGCATGCCACAGTTACGCCGGAAAATTGAGCAATCTACGACGCTGCGGCGGCGGATCGAGAAGCGCGTTGTGGTTCTACGGCGGTGCTTCCTCCGTGTGCTCCACCACTTCATCACGTGCTCCGGCGGAAAGAACACGAAGCCAGCCAATGCCGCCACGTACCACGTACTTCCGGCCGATGCGGCGGCATTGCCATCTCCTCGGCTGTTGGATGAAGCGGCTTCGCCACCAAAGTTTCATGCTCATGAGTTGGATCCCGATTTGGTTTCTTTGAAGATCACTTTGTTAGGTGATTCTCAAATTGGAAAAACCAGCTTCTTGGTGAGTCTTATTTGTTGATTGATTAGGTTTCCTTATTATTGCTCTGTTTTAAATTGTGATTTTACGAATTTTTCGAAATTAAAACTCGTGAAAATAATAATGTGACTAATGAGGAACAATTCTGCATCAGCAACGTTGCAATTGCAAACCACAACTTAAGTAATTATTATTAATTATTAATTAATTTGTTGGTTTTGTAAGGTGAAATATGTTGGGGATGAGAATGGGCAACAGGGTAAAGGGTTGAATCCGATGGACAAAACTTTGGATGTTAGAGGGGCACGTATTTCGTATTCAATCTGGGAAGTTCAAGGTTAAGTAGTGATTATTACAAAAAAAAAAAGATGATTCCTTTGTTAATCATTGTAACTTATGATTACTTAATTATTAATAATCTGTATATTTGTGCAGGTGATTCAAAATCAATAGAGCAAATTCCAGTGGCATGTACGGACTCTGTGGCAATCTTAATCATGTTTGATCTAACAAGCAGATTCACATTAAACAGGTGCTTTCTTTATATTAGTAACTCATAAATTAAATCAGGGAAGAGACTAGCTTTTGGGTAGCTAAATAATCTTTGCTAATCTCAGAAAAATTTTCTGCTACTTTTCTTTTTTTTTTTATGGTGTGGTGGGTGTTTTGGATTCAGTGTTCTAGGATGGTACACAGAAGCCAGGAAATGGAACCAGGTATATAATTAATCCGTCTGCTTATCTTTAGTTAATTGTTGTGCAATGTTGATTGATTGATAACAGAGGAATTTAAGAATTTTAAGTGTTGATGATGTTGTCGTTGCTCAATTTTTGGTAGACTGCAATTCCAGTGTTGATAGGAACCAAATTTGATGATTTCATTCAGCTCCCTATTGATATGCAATGGACCATTGCTAGTGAGGTAAATATTTTCAATTTCACCATTTTATTTTATTTTATTTTATCAACCACTAAATATGAATTTCTGAAAAAATTGATAAGAGGTTAATTTCTATCCATAGTATAAAATAAGGTTTAGACTGTTAGCCAAGAAGTTCAAGTGAAAAATCATAGTGAGTAGTTATTATAATAGATAGCTATATATGTTAATTTGGCACATTTCTTGCTAAATTTCATTGGCTGACAGTATAAAATACTGTTGGTAAATAGAAATTAATTCCAAAATGCTAAGCCTAAAAAAGTGATATTCTTGAATCAAGTTCTAAAGAAGGATTCAATATGATATTAAAAATTTTTATTCTTAAAAAAATAGTAAAATTATATTGCAATAAAAAACATGTTGGTGGATGTTTCTTAAACCAGCAGAGAACTGAAAATGATTTTCCTTATTGACTGTCACATTCAATTTTATTCCTAATCACACTTTAGATTTAAAATAAAAAATATAATTAGTTAAAACTTATCAATAACCACGTTTTCCTTCAATTTAACCAGTTTAAGAATCTAATAGTCAAAAGAAAGTTATGGAAGTCTACGGAATGATCCACACAAGAGGAAGAGGAATCAATTTTGTACATGATTTCTTGATGAAGTTGAATAAGGACTAAGAAAGGTTTTAGTCAATGCTTCAATATGAAGCCTCCCTTCCTTGTTTCTTAGCTCTTATGATTTAATTGTTGTTTTCGGTTAAACCATCAACTCAAGTGAAAGGGACTAATAGGGCTTACTGCAGACAACATTAAAAGAAACCTTTAATAGCTCTTAACATGTTACATGCAGACACATTATCAGTATCTTTGTAGGGTATAGGCACATAAAAGATAATTTTAATTGCACAGTTTCTATGCTTAGTCATGAAACTTATGATTTTGGGTAGAATATACTTCAGTCTCTCTCAAAAAATCAAATCATAACACTTTAGTCTCTAAAGATTGCAAATTGTAGCAATCTAATCCACTGCTTAGCAATCTCTCACATGTACCGTTAGATTCAAACTTTGATTTATCCTAATCCTTGAGTCATGAAGAAGCAACGTTAGGACTTCATTTGAGTCAAAATAGCTTGTGTTTATGTGATGTAAAAAAATAGGATGAAGTATGGTAATTAATAATAAATATCATCACTCCTAATAACTTTGAAACATAAATTATGAACGGTGGATTAAGCTGTTGGAAATTGAAATATATATCTTGAGGATTAAAATGTTATTATGATTTGATTTTTAATGAACTGTTACAAATATTAGCGTACAAAATTTTCAGCTACAGGAGTGTAGCTTTACACAAATTTTATGCAGTCATAAACTTTTTCTCTTCTTGAAAACATTAATAGAATCACCTGCATAATTGTTCAGATTTGTGGATCTTCAATAGGTATGGTCCCTATCTATTTTAGTTTTGGTAAAATTGGACCCCATCTTTGATAGTGCATGTTTGATGATGATTGAACCTTAGGTAGACAAGGACATACACACCCCCATGCCTCTATTTATTTACAAAGCAAGATAAGCAACACATGTTGCAATGCTATAAGCCTTTTTCAAATAGAGCCAAATTTGAATATTATTAAAGTTACGAATAATGTATGTGATGTGCTGTTATATTGATGAAATTGCAACAGGCAAGAGCATATGCTAAGGCCCTCAATGCCCCCTTGTTCTTTTCAAGTGCAACCTACAACATCAATGTGAACAAGATCTTCAAGTTCATCACTGCCAAACTCTTTGACCTACCATGGACAGTGGAGAGAAATCTAAATGTTGGGGAGCCTATCATTGATTTCTAAGAACTGTAAATAATAACAGCATGCATAGAATGTTGAAGCTTGAAAAACCAGTAACTAAAACAAAAAAAGTTCAGGAGCAACCGGCCAACCAGAGATGCCTGTCGTTCGCATCTCGGGGCAAACGAGTTGTTAGGTTTAGTCAAAGCAAAAGCATGTAGCTTTTCAAAACAAAGGAGACTCCTCATTCCTCAATCATCATCAGCAATGAGGTTTGGTTTCACAATGGAAGGAATAAAAGGGAAAGTGAGTAAGAAAGAAGAAATGGAAACAGGAGAAGAGGACTAATAAGGTTTCAACTTGAAGGAATTGTCCTATCAGATATCAAAGGAAGAAAGAAAATGTGATACCAATTTTGTATTTAGGCTTAAGAAGGAGATAAGGACATGTTTAACAGTAGTAGAAAGTTAGCCATGTTCCAAACTCCCTTTGTTTCCTATTATATTTCTCACCCTGTTTTGATGTTCTGGTAGTTACAAAAACTCCTCAATAAATAGTTTCCTAGTTTCCCTTGTTTATGTGGATCGTCATGTATTATAAGAGCAACTTCAATGCGTATGATTTGGAAGGTTGATCATTAAACTAGTAAAATAATAAAAGTTTAAAGGTTTAAAAATTGAATCGATAAAATAATAAGTTTATATATGAATATATAAAACAAATTTGTATTTTATTATTCTAAACTAGTGAATCGCTAAAAACGGATTGCTTCAACCAATTTACTTATTTTTATCTCGATTTTTGACCTGTTTGCAATTAATTTTTTGTCGTGAATTGGACCAATCTTGATAAGAAGCCAAAGATAAATAAAAAACAACAATCGAGTATCTAGTTAACCTAGTTGGTTCGATGTAATTTTTCATAACTAATGTGCGAGAATCGAATCGGTTAGCAAATCAGTCAAGTGACTAATTCAATAATCCAATCAAAGCTAAATTGTAGTTAAACAGATTTAATTAAATATAAAATAAAATTATTAAAAATTTAATATATAATTTTAAATATTTAAATTTAATAATTTTATATTAATAAATTCTAAAATTTCACAATTTCACATCATAATTTATTTATAATTTATTATTAAAAATTTACAAACAAATTCAAATATCAAAATTTATGAGCGAAGAAAATAAAAATGCACATAAACGATAAATATATAATGTTTCACTACCAAAATAAATAGATTAGATTGAATTGGATTTATGGTTTTTTTAAATAACTAAAAAAATGTTAAATACAACATAATATACCTAACAAATAACGATGATCCAGTAAATCCAACATATTACACATCCAACATACATGATTACTTAAATAACCATTGATGATATCTCTCATAAAATGTACAATGAACATATATATACTTCTTTTTCAGAAAGCTATTTGTTTTCACTTGGTTGCATTAAGCATACTAGAATATGCTAACAAGTAATAAAGTTATCTAGAAGAGAATCTTATTGAGAAGAAATATATGGTAAATAACTTAGGAAAAGATAAACTGATCAAGTGGAGCAGCACCTGCCACGAGCTACAACAAAATCATCAAACTTGATATCATTTGCCCCACTATGAATTTGCTGCTATATTTCCCGAATTGGCTTTATATATCCCCTGAACCAGAATCAAATCATAATGATGTAAGATATACTAATAAAGCATCTAAAATAAAGAATTTTAAAACAATGTTAATGTGAGTATGTGACTCAAAACTAAAAAAAAGTTTGAAAATTAGCACTCTCAAAGTTTGGAGAACAGTACTACAAAGAGAACCAGTAACCAATATCTGCCAAAGGAGATTTACTTTGTAAATAGATTGCATAGATGTGTTTTACCAACAAAATTCATATATTATATTAGGAAGAATAAAAGTGGTGATAGAAGAATAAGATTATGTAACATAAGATTGATCAAGTTATTTTCTTCTTTTTTAATATTTAGTTTAAATTTATCTTAAATATATAAAGTTTGTAAAAAAAAAAGGGTTAACTTTCATGGAATGAAATAGTATTTTAGCTTAAGAATAGTAGGAACTAGAAAGTGCTAGTTTGAGAAACATAAAATTTAATTCATATTATTTATTCTAAATTTTTTAAAAAAAGTTCCAAAAAAAAAACTACTATATATTTATATATATATGCTATATATAGGGGTGGCAAGTGGAGAAGTTCGCCCCGCCCCACCTCGCCAGAAACCCGTTCTTTGGCAGGCTAGTCCGCTCCGCCCCGCCTAGTGAGGCGGTCTTAAAATCCCATTCTGCCTTGCCTAACTGTGAGCTGGCGGGCTAAACCCACCAAAACTTCTCTTTTTTTAACTATTAATTACTAAATAATATATATAATTTCACAACCATATTAATAAATTTATAATTTCTAAAAGTATAAAAAATATTCACAAACATTAAAGTTTTTGTAATTATAAATAACTAATAAACATAATTATAAACCAAATTTTCATTCAAACCATAAGTATAAATATTTGCTCCAAAGCAAAATAAACATAATCCAAAACATAATTATAAATATTATCTCCAAAATAATATAAATATAATTCAAAACACTCAATTTTTATCTTCATATTCTTGTAAGTTAGGTTTAGAGAAGTTAGATTTTGGCAAAAAAAATTGCAAAAATAACCCCCTCACTAAAAAAGACCAAGTCCGGCAAAGAAGTCCGTCCTGCCCCACCCCGCCAAAGTCCGCGATTTAAGCGGTGCAAGTTAGGCAGGCTTTTGCTATTTGACGGTCTTAATTTTCCCACTCAACTAGCTTTTTTTGGTGGGTTATGCAGGTCGGTCCGACAGATTTAGGCCCATTTGCCACCCTACATGTTATTTCAAATTTTTCTTTTAGTTACTAAAATAATCAAATTTAGTATAACAGTATATTTTAATTTATAATAATAACTATACTATGATTATTATTTTATTTTTTTTTACCACAAAACAACTAAAAAACCTCAAAACTAAGTAACTAAAAACTAAAAAAAATATAAATTTATTTCTTATATTTGTAAAAAAAAGGTGAAAACTGAAGCACGAAAATGTCCAGTATAGTTAAAGTTTGAAAGGGCTCCAAGATCCCCTTCCTATCAAAGAAAACCTAAAAGAAAGAAAGTAAGAAAGAAAATGGGGTTTGCATTGAATCTGATAGACTTTGTTCTGTTCCTGTTCTTCCTGTTAATAGCATTCGCTGCACCCCTCATTGATGGACAAACATGTCTTCCTCTCACTTACTTCCCTGAATTTCTCGTCCAGCTTAAGCAATGGTACACCCATGAATATGGTGATTACCTTGTTTCTGAGAAACCTCACTTCTTTGTTGGCTTGGTTTGGCTCGAGCTTCTGTTTCTATGGCCCCTTTCTCTTCTTAATCTCTATGCCCTCTTCGCTTCCAAGCCTTGGTTCAACACCACTTGCTTGATCTATGGTGCATCCCTCTCCACTTCCATGGTAATTTTTTTCTTTTTAATTATTTCTCTGTCACAAGATTCATTGGTGACTTGTGTTAGAATCACAGGCTTATATGGATCCTATATTAATATGAATTCTTAGGATTCTCTGAGTTTGCTCTAACGAGATTTAGTTAGTTACATCTTAAATTTGTCTAGCATCGGAATCTTTTGGCTTTCATTGGATTCACCTCCTTCATACATTTTTGCTATGTTGTCTTCCCTTTTTGTTAAGCTTGCAATGTTAGATATAGGTTATGTTAATGATGACCAACTTTGTTATTTAAATACAGAGTTTAATTTTGATGTACTTATGATATAAAACATTTTATACAAGCATCCAATCGTATTCATTTTTCTAGATGATCATTCATGCTATCAATGTAAAACTTTAAGTAATAAAATGTATGTGTAAAACTGCTTTACACTTACATTGAATTAAAATTAAACTCTTAAATATGTATATAAAGAAAAAAAAAGATTGCAGTTATGCAACTTTGAATGTTATTTGGATTAAATTTTAGCAAAACCTATGATCAACTTATATCAAATGGTCTTTATCAGTTTATCTTAATAGAATTATAGAAGTCTTCTTTTATCCAAAGAAGAAAAAGATGTTCTATCACATGGCCTTTCTAACAATTAGGTACTTTTCATGTCATTACCCTACACTACTAAGTTGCAATGTCCGCGCTTTGCGTCGTAATGGGTTCTATCCCAATCATGGTTGATTGATCATCAAATAGATGCATTCTGATGTTTAGGGATGATCAAATAGCAAGTAGGCCAAATTTTACATGGTTAGGTGGTCGAGTAATGAATGCCGATATAGGGGGCATGTGCATTTCGATTGTAAGTTAGCTACATAGAAAGCAGAAAACAGAGGAAGGGAAAAGATGATAGGTATTTGATTAGCATTGTGGACAAGAACACTGTACCTTTTAGTTCTTTGGTCTCAGTGATCTAGGATCATTTCTTGAATAAACAATTTCCTCTCATACTTTCACATTCAAGGAAAATCTAAACCAGTTCTATCAGCTATCACAGTTGGATTTGGATAATAATCTGTGTCTTGCATTGTTTTAGTTTACATCTTTTAGCTGTGTGTGGATTTCAGGTTGCTGTGTTATCAGAAATGATGCTCTCCAACAAGGCATCCGAGAAGCTATTGAAAATGTACTTCCCTTTCATGGGTTTTGGTGTCTTAGCTCTCTTGCGAGGGTTGATGTCAAATTCTTCGAGGTCATCTTCAAGCAGTGGCCGGAGACCTGCGTTCGCACTGAGGAAAAAACGTGCTTGAAGTGACAGCTGTTGAGTCGAACACGAGAAAATGGAAACCGAATCATAATCCCCTCTTTCCCTATAACCAAATTCCAGAACTTGTTTGGGATGTTGACTTTGTATTTAATTCTTTGGGTTCCTATCAATTTTGTAACTGAGAAAAAGATTTTGTATTAGGCAAACTTCAAATTCCATCGTGTTGCATAATTTGCCATGAGAAGAAATAAAATGTTAATGTTGGATAATGGTACCTGTGATTGCTCCAATGTTAAATAATTACAAACTTCGATTATTTAAAATATAGATTTGCAGTTGATGAGGATGTCTAGCTTTAATTTTGGTTGCCCACGGAATTTTTTCATGTACAAGGTGAACTTCAAATTTTGGACATCTGCTTAAGAGGACGAATGGGATGACCATTCAAATTATTCAAATTTTTTGTTGATAATTATTTAATTTTTAAACCATTTTTTTTAATTATGGGTCAATTTTCAAAACCTAAATATATTTTACTAATATTATTATAAAAAGTATGTGATATATTAAAATACAGAAAAACATGAAAAAATATCGTTATAAAGTAGTGACTTACCTAACATTGCATGATATAACTATGATAAAGCGATTTAAATATAACATGATTTAACTTGAAACCTAACCTATCATTTTATACAGAGGGGGGAGTACCAGGAGAGGAGAAGGATTGAAAATAGGGGTTAAGATATTCTAAAAGTTGGATGTATCTAGTTAGAGAAGTAATTTCAAATAAACAGAAAATAAACATGAAAAATCTAATTTTCTATCTTCAAATTATATTCTTTACTTATTTCTTAATTATAGAATTATATTATTCATATAATTTTATTATTTCAATTTCATAAACTATATTAATATTAACAAAAATAAAAAGATGTTAAACAAGTATATTGTTACTTCATTATGAATATTTAGATTCTAGTCTCTAATTTGCCATGCTTGTATTCTTGTTTAATAAACTCATTTTTCTAGAATTGCATAATTTCTAATTCATAGTTTTTATCAGCAAATTCTACGTTGTTGTATAAAGAAACATATAATAATCATAATATGCTCTCTAGATGCCTTTTTATTTCTTCTATTTTTATTTATTGATTGATCATAATCCTTTTAATGTTTTAATAAAATGTATTTAAGAATTATTTTTTATGTTGAGATGTTATTTCCTTAAAAAACATTTGTGACTTTCTACTTTAATTCCAATGCGCTTAAATAGTTTAGTTCATGATTAGTAGAATTTTATTATGGAAGAAAAACAAAAATAATTTAATAAATAAAAATATATTTTGATAATGTTTTAAGGAAGCTTTTTTCAGTATCAGCTTCATTCATCAGTTCATGATTAGTAGAATTTTATTATGGAAGAAAAACAAAAATAATTTAATAAATAAAAATATATTTTGATAATGTTTTAAGGAAGCTTTTTTCAGTATCCAGCTTCATTCATCAGTCAATCACATTTGCCCCCTTGTCCCTTAATCCCTCATTCCTAGCCTGTTTTCACAACTCTCTATTTATCCGCCCCAGTGTGTGTTGTTCTTGCTGTTTGTTTTCCCTTGGCCTCCAGTAGGAAATAAAGAACCAAACAAATAAAGCAGTACACTTGAGCCAACAGAACATGGCAACGCAAATGGCGGCAGCAGCAGTAGTTCCATCTTCTATTGTCTCCACATCTACAACCCCCAAAATCACACCATCAACATACACCTCTCTCCTCCTTTCCAAAGCCCATCACCGTCGCCGCCTCGCGTTCAATCCAATCTTAAAACCCTCCCCACTCCGTCTCACGTTCCTCCCCAATAAACCCAGATCCACCCTCCCCCTCCGCCGCACCAATGCCACCGCACCTCAAACTCCTCAAACTCGATGCCTCTTCACCGGCATCGTTGAAGAATTGGGAACCGTCAAGCAACTCGGCAAGGCCCCACACGGTGGCTTCGACATGGTAATTGCAGCCAAGACCGTTCTTGAGGGCGTTAACCTCGGCGATAGCATCGCCGTTAACGGAACCTGCCTCACCGTAACGGAGTTCGACGCCAACACGTTCACCGTTGGCTTGTCGCCGGAGACTCTCAGGAAGACCTCGCTGGAGGAGCTGCAGGGCGGGTCGCTGGTAAACCTGGAGCGGGCGTTGACCCCTACGAGCCGCATGGGCGGACACTTCGTCCAAGGTCACGTGGATAGCACGGGTATCATACTCTCGAAGGTTCCGGAAGGTGATTCGCTTTGGATCAAGGTAAAATGTTAGTTAGGCAGTTATGCCATCGCAGATACACAAGTACTATATTGAAAGCATGTAATCATAATTATTCACTTCAATTTATAGTGTTGAAATATTCTATAAAAATAAAGAACCTGTGATTGTGATCTAGAATGGGTTAAATGTACTCAAGGAGCATGAATCTACCGTTTATATGGCTTGACTTTCTGTTAGCAAGAATTCTGTCTCATACTCCAAATATTGAAATATTGAAGATGCATTCTGTTCTGTCTGTATATTTTTTACGCGAAGTGTTTTGTGGCACAAAGAAACCTTACTCGAATAGTTAGGAATGCATTATTAACCATAGAGCTCATCATCATGTATAGAAGTAAAAATGGCAATTATCAATGTTTAAAATTTTCATGTGTTATATTAACGAATTATTGAGCAGTTTTACTTCTTCGTTGTGTTGGTAATGATTTTAAAAAATATATACTGGTACTGATAGTAGGTAAAGGCCGAGAAGGAGTTGCTGAAGTATGTGGTGCCAAAAGGATTTATTGCAGTGGACGGGACGAGTTTGACGGTGGTGGATGTGAATGATGGAGAAGGATGGTTCAATTTCATGCTTGTGGCGTACACGCAGCAGAAGGTGGTTATTCCATTGAAGGAAGTTGGCCAGAAGGTGAACCTGGAGGCTGACATTCTTGGGAAGCAAGTGGAGAGGCTACTTAGTGGATACATTAGCATTAGGAGCTCTTGATGCAACTCCTGAAAAGGTAACAATGCTAATGCCGCTCTGCTATGTGCTAGACTGTCTTGTTTTTCCATAATGAATAGCTAAGAAATTTGGATGCATTGGTGGAAAAAACGTTAGACCCTAAAAGAGTATGCTTGAAAAAAAAAATTTTTCCCCTTTCTATAATACTCTAAAGACAAAAGGGGTATTTTTGCACTACCAATTCAGCTTTGTAAGTCATTCGTACTTTCTATTTCCTAATTGCTATTGATGTTGGTACACTTTTAGTGTGATTGTTTGCGCTATTGTACTGGAAGGAAATGAAATTATCTTGTTTGTTGTTGAATGCTGAATATTTTCGTTCGGTTGTTCTGGTAAAGTCAGGGATGCATCGATGCATAAATAAGCATCAAACTGGAAATAATGTTGTATGCTATTTCTGTTATTTTTTGTAGAGTCCGAGTGCAATGATAGACATGAATTATCGGAGCTTATGACGTATTTCTATAGATTATAGTCTATGGTCTTCTCTCTGTACTCTGATAAATTGTTGACGTAAATTTCATTTTAGAATAAGCAAATTATTTGTACAAGCTTCAGTTGCAAAGTGTTTGTAGTTAAGCTTAAAAAAATGAACTTATGCTTGGGCTATTAATATATAAAGGCAGTAAAAGATCTCGCAGCTGAACTGAATTGATACACGATTATTATATATGATTATTGATTGTGGTTTTCTTTTCATCTTTATGACTAATTTCTAAAATTTGACCAGAATTGCTGCTCTACATAATTGCCTTGCCAAAAACAATGTGGAGGGCACATGCGACCATCAAGTTTGTATATCCTACTGATTCTGCTGAGGGTAATAGTAATTTGTTGCCGCTCAGATTACCGAGCCATGGTACACACTTGCGGTCAAGTTTACTGTTGTCTCTGCTCATAGTATCATTGGGTTCTTTTTTTCATATTCAACTGTATAATTTGCATTATTTATTGATTGAGATGCTGAGAGATAAAAATTCTTCATGATTAAACTTCAATTTTAAGAGTTATGACGGGGAGATATGCAGCTTTGGGTGTTTCTTTTTTTTTGGTCGGTGGATTAGACAACTCCCAATCCTAGGTATCCCAATGGATTGGACAACTCCCAATCCTAGATACACAACACACCCACACACTCCTCACATATTTTATCACATTTTTCCTCAATTGTATTCTCTAGGGTTTGAACCCACCTTGAGGTGGGGAGGAGGGAGAAATGCCATTAGAGCCAAGGCTATCTTGGCGCTTTGGGTGTTTCTAATCCAGGAAAAGTGGTTAATATTAGTGGGGCTTATCATGTTAGTCCAATATGCAATGGGCCCTAATCCTAAAGCCAATTTTATTTCTGCATTTGGGTCACTGGGGTCTGGGTAGAGGATGACAAGGTAAATTATCAGTGGGGATGACAAATGTGCCGCAGCCTGCCAGCTTGGCCCGCTTAACCCACCGAAAGAGGCGGGCCGGATTAAACGTTTGAGTCACCTAATTTGCACCATTTATCCCGCGAGGTTTAGCAAGCCGGGACAAACCCATCACGCGACCACTTCTTTCTTTTTCTTTTTATTGTCCTAGCTCATCCCACTTAAAACCCCCTTCTCTCTTTTTTGCTTTTTAAAATTATTATAGTCAAACCTTTTCAAATCCAAAATCCTAAAAAGATCCACCATACCTTAAAAGTCTAAAACCCTCAACGCCTTCCCCTTCCAGCCAGGCAGCTGCCACGTTCCACGATTTCATCTCCCAGCCTCCTATGTATTAGGCTGTGTTTGGTTGGTGTCTTTTAGACACGGACACACAAATATAGATACACAAGTAGACATATATATACATATATATATATATATATATATATATAATTTTTTTATCATGTTTGGTAAGATATTGAGAACACAATTCTCTAATTCAAATGTTTATTTTATCTTAAACATGATCATCACTGTTACCATTATTATCAGTTATTTTTACTACCAATGTTAATTTTTTAACTTCATCCCAAATCAATATCATTAATAAAATTTAATCACTACTTCAACAATTTAAATTAAAAATTGAAACAGAATGAAAATTTCAGCAATTATTTTTTAAAAATCAAACACTAGTCCACAAAAAAAAAAAAAGAAATGAAGATGAGAGGGATGTAACGAGGGTTGAAGAAAGTACAGATCTAACAAAAAAAAAGAAAACAGAAAGAGCTGGAATAAATATGGAAAATGATGGTGGTGAAGTCGTGAGACCGTGGCAGTGAAGCAGTGAGACCCATCACCGCCATGAGACCCATGATAGTGAATTAGTGATGATCCGCGATGGTGGGGCGACACGATCTGCGATGCTGGGCTGCGAGGGGTGGACGGCGACGACGTTGCGACTGATTCAGTGGTGGGCAACAGATCTTGAGTGACAACGGTGATGGTGGTAGAGGGAGAAGTGATTGAGGGGAAGAGGATAGATAGAGGCAGAAGAAGAGGGAAGAGGGAAGGAAAGGGAGGAAAAAATGTATTAGGGTTTAAGGTTAAAATTGAAATTTAAAGGAAAAAAAATTAGTATCTTAGTGTCTTAACTTATAGATGGTACATAAATTTTGTGTATTTATGTCCATCTATGTCTTCTCGTGATTAAAGTTTGTGTCTCACCAAACCAAACAAAAGATGTGTGTTACCGTGTCCATGTCTTTAAGAGACATGGATAGTAACCAAACGCTATCTTAGATTACAGTAGTGTCATGGCCTACAACAACATCATGCTAGCACCCACATCTTCTCCAAGTTAGGGACGGACCCAAGTATAAAGAAGAGGGATTTTATAGAGACTTGTATTACTATATAATACGAATGAAATAGATACTAGATAGTTCGCTAAATACTAATGATTATATATAAATAAATGTATATATTTGAAACAAATACTAATAATTATATATAAATGTATATGCTTGCCTTATTATGTTTTCTCTCAACATAAAATATAAATTATTTTTTTGTGTTTTATATTAAAAAATATTTTGTTAAATTTAACATACAATGATAATTATTTTGTTAAATTTGATTTAGTATAAAAATTAAAAATAAATAAATAAATAAATCAACTTATAAAAATAGTGATACTTAACTTTATGATACTAACTAATTAGTTGAAAATTAAATTGAAACTTAGTTTTTTTAATTAAATAAAACTTAAATTATTAGTAATTTTTTAAAAAGTTATTTAAGATAAAAAAACATATTATCTATATATTAATATACTGTATTAATATTTTTTATTAAAATGGTCTTGATAGTAACTATTTTAGTTAAAATAATTATTTATACCACGAATACTATAATAAGTAAATTTCTCAATTGAATAGGAGATAATAAATAATTAAATAATTTTTAGAAACATTTATAAATATAATATTTAATCATGTTAAAAATAAAGAAAAAATCGTTATAAATGATTTTTTTATTATTTTAAATACTATAATGTGTGTGAAATTATCTTTTTATTATTTTAAATACTATAATAAGTGAGTGTGTATATAGATGTCTGCGTGTGTAGTTCTAATTTTTTAATACATATAAATAGTTTTAATTTAAAATTTTAAATATATTTAAATAAATTTGGGTTGGTCGAGTGATTAGCTCAGTCATCCACTTAAATAA
Source organism: Arachis hypogaea (assembly GCF_003086295.3). NCBI lineage: Eukaryota > Viridiplantae > Streptophyta > Magnoliopsida > Fabales > Fabaceae > Arachis > Arachis hypogaea. The sequence continues at coordinate 14,005,920 of NC_092038.1, forward strand.
GTGTTAGGAGTTTGGATTTTATCTCGTGCATGTAGCAACTTATTAGCTAATGATAGACTCTTAAATGGAGCTCAGATCAACGATGGATTAATGCTTGACCTGTAGGGTACTATGGGAAACAAAAAAATATATCTATACCTAAATTTTACTTTGCATATTTTTTCTCTCACTGATAAATTTTTCTAGGTTTGTCATTACTCCAAGTGTAAAGGCCTAATTTTTTTTTAAAATAGAATTTTTTTTCTAAAAGTCCACTAAAGCAAGCGCCTCGCCATGTCACCAGTCACTAAACTAGCAGAAGATTGCGTTTTTGAGCCACTTCGATTAAGAATTTCGAAATTGTGATTTCCGTGGTTAGACTCGTTTTGACGAGTCAGACCCGAATCTCGAGATAATAATAATAATAATAATAATAATAATAATAATAATAATAATAATAATAATAATAATAATAATATTTTACTCGCTTTAGTTAAACCGAAGATAAGTTTAATAATATAATAACCGGGTACAAAATCTACCGGCACGGATTAATGTCGGCACTCTCCGATGGACTTAATTATTCTAATGTATCATCATAGATATTTTATTTCCGAGATAATCATGTTACTAGCATCATTTATACTAGTAGTTTATATATTCACTTTAGGAGTATAATTACTAGTGATCTAATACATCTAATTTTAGTAATTATCTCTTTAATTAATGATATTGTATTAATTAATTCCGGTGATTAACCACCCTCAAGATTTGGCCAGCTTTGATTCTAGCCACCTCCTGCTTGTTTTCTCTTCTTCATACATGACCTTGAGAGCCACCTCCTACTTCCTTTTTTTTCCAGACGTGACTTTGAGAGAAAAGAACAAGAGAGAGAGAGAAGTTGAAAACTCCATAGCCGCTAAACTTCTAAGATTCAGCTCTTTTGGTTCTAAAACTCCCACAAAAATTCTAAACTAATTAAAGTATTCATCTCTTTTTCTTTTTCACAACCATATCAGATTTGTTAAGGTGAGTTGAAGTATTTTTGTTGTAATCTCCTCTTGATGGCTTGGCCATGCTAAACCTATGGAAGAACTTGATATCGTTGATGTTCTTGCTTAGGAACTCTTGCTTACTAGTCTAAAGGAGCAAGAATCCATTAATTCCGACTTGAGACAGGTGAGGAATTCTTCCTGAACTTGTGATGAAGATTCGGTCACCATGTATATCTTGGTTTAAAAGTTGATTTTAATTGAAAACTAGGAAGGAAGCGAGCTATAAATCACCTAGAAGAAACCGGTATCTGTGAGCTGAAATAAAGAGGTAAGATTTAGTAAATTAATTGTGAGTTGATTGTGTTTTTGATGCCTGGTTGATGGTTAATTGTTTGATACTTGAAATTAAGTGTTACGTTATGTTTTGATGTATATTTGATGGCTGGAATGCTAAGCGTTGGGCGCCCTCCTCTTGAAATTCCATAGGCGCTAGGTGCCCTCTTTCTGAAACTCCATGGGCGCTAGGAACCCCCTTCGAACCTTATGGGTGTTGGGCTCCCTCCTCTTAAAATATCATGGGCGTTGGGCGCTTTACCATTTAATTCCCTTGGAAGGCACTAAATGCTAGTTATGGGCGTTAAGTGCCATCCATTATGACTTGTGGTGCTAGGCGCCAGCGCACAAGAAAATGGAATTTCGAGAATAATTAGGAAAAAATATAATTTAGTGAAAATTCAGAGGTAAAAGTATAATTACTCAAAAGCTGAGGGGTTAAAATATAATTAACTAAAATTTAGGGGTTAAATTATACATAACTGAAGTCTTGGGGTTAAAGTATAATATTCAAAGTTTAACGGATATAAAAAAGAATTAAAGTAAAAGATGAGGACATAAAGGTAAATAACGTAAAAATTTAAGGAATATGATGATAATTATAGTAAAAGACGTAGAAAGATAAGTAAAAAATCTAGAATCTAGGGATTTCTTCATAAAATACCTAGGGATAGGTACGAGAAGAGGATTATAATTAATTATGGCACTAAAAGGAGACTAAGAACATTGAGAAAAGTATTAATAAGGAAGAGAAGAGATATGAGATTGATCAAAGTGGGTTGGCCCTAAATGACGGAGAAAAGCGAAATCTATAAGCTAAAGGTTGTTTACAGAGATCGAGATTGGGCCTTTGGGCCGGATATAAAAGATGGGGATGCCTGTAGACTGAATTTTCTTTCCAGACATACATCACCCCTAGAAGTGCTGTTCTTGTAAGGCAAGGTCGCTTACAGAGGTTATGACATGCATCATACTTGTTTGCGAATTCTTTTCTATTATGTATTCTGTTTGAATGTGTGTGTGATTTCTGTATTATTTTCTATATAATGCTTTTTGTATTTTATATTTGTTTGCTGTTCTTTGTATTCTCTGTTTATACACTGCTGGTCTGCTAAACAACAAAAAATTAATAAACTTAACTAATAACTGATGGGGGGATTAATGTCGGTTCAAAATTTTCACAAATTAATTTCGTTGCTCGTATAGTCCAAACCGACAAATAACTCTCCAATCAAAGTTTAATTTGGTTGTCAAAAGTTCAACCCATTAAAAATAACCGAGAGTATTACTCTCAGATCGTCTTCACAAGGATGGGCAAGTGTGTGTATCAAAGTTGGTTAGAAGTTCAAGGTTGAAAGATATAAGCAAGAAATTAAACTAACAAACTTAACATGCAAGAAACTTAATGGACAAGAAATTAAATCTAGTAATCAAATACTATCTAAGTAATTATGAATCTAACAAGCAATGTATGAATTTAAATCTACTATAAACGATGAACTAGCAACAATACAATTAAAGCAACAAAATAAAAATTCAACAAGATCCAAGTGATGAATTGGGACAAAATGTAATCAAGGACACTAATCTTAAAGATAAGGAAGAGTTTCTCTCTCTAGAAGCTTAGGAACAAAAAACTATCTACAAAAATTAAGTGTAATGTGTGTATGCTTGATTACCTCCCATTCCCCTTCAAATCTTGGCTTTTTTCCATTCAGAATTATGTTTTGATTTGGGCCCAAGAAAGGTCCAGAAATCGCTGGCATGTGCAATTTTAAAGAAATTACGCGTTTCATGTCATGCGTATGCACAAGTTGAACTATGCACAGGTCATGCACATGCGTGAGTCAAGCGTACACGCGAGTGCCAGATCTTCAAAACTTCAATTTTTCATGTTCCTTCCTCTTTTGCATGCTTTCATTCCATCTTCTAAGCCATTCTTACCATATAGATCCTGAAATTACTTAACAAATGCATCACAACATCGAATGGTAATAAAAGAGAATTAAAAATTAACATCTTTAAGACCCAGGAAGCATGTTTTTAACTATAAAGCATAATTAGGAAGAAATTATAAAAGCATGCAATTTTAGAGGATAAATGTAAGAAAAGTTGATAAAACCCACCAAATTTAACACAAGATAAATCTTAAAATTGGGTTCATCAATAACTCCGACATTACTAAGAATTCCCAAGATATGACCCCATTCTCCCTTTTAGATGGAAACGGAAGTGCTTTTCTATGAGCTGGAGCCTTCGTTCATCTACGAGGACCCGATGTTCGGGAGTTATTATGTTTTTTGCGGGAAACCTCGTGTTCGGTTATACGTACTACGTGATAGACCCTTCTTACTCCCACTAGATAGTCCGGACTTTAACCCAGACATGCCATATCATTTTTCTCTTTCTTGGTTACATCCTGACGGCCACTGATATCCTTTTTTCGGTCCTTCGGTCCAAGCTCAGCCTCTGCATTAGGTGGCCCTTGGGCCTGATGCAGGCGATGGGTACATTCTAGATCTACCTCCAGACATTATTATACCTCCGGCACCTCTTTCACTAGCCGAGCAGCTGCAGGCGCAATTTGACCCACTGGGAGAAGCCTTAGCTCCTATATACACTAATGAACCTGTATTGGGTGGTGGGTGTAAAACCTTGTAAATTAGTAAATAATTAACTAATAAATTAATTATGAGCCAAGGGAATTAGAAAATTAAATTTTATTATTTAGAGAAGTAAAAATATTTAGAATACGAATTAAAATGCTAAATTTTAAAGGTTTTGGCCAAAAGTAAGGTTAATGGGTCAAACCGAACGAACCGGACCCAAGTGGGCCCAAGCGCACTTACCTAACTCCATATATAAGAGAAGAGCAATAACCTAACTCCTTTTTACCTCCAATTTCATTTTCACATAACTTTCAATCTAGAGCTCTGATTGACGAGCTATTTATGGCTACGCGTTTGTCTCGGAATCTTTTTCAGTTCTATTTGGACAAAGTGGTAATAAACTTTGTATTTCATGCCCAGTTCGCTCTTCCATTCTGAATTTGCATTTTGGTTATAGTTATTGAGTGATTTTCATAATTTTGGTGGTTTAGGTGTAATCTCGCATTGGGTTATTGTTGGATTTTGCCTCAATCATTGGTAGGTAAGGTAAGGAATCACTAAACCATTATGAATTGATGAATTGGTAAACCCTAGCATTAATAAGATGAAATTGTATGAATTAGATTGAATTTATGTGGAGTTGGAGTTAAATTGGTGAATTGGAGCGCTTGGGACTCATCTTTGCTGGCCAGAACTTGTTGAATTTCTTGGTTTGGGGGTCTGAAAGCTTGTAAAAGAAGAGTTTTTATGGTATTCTAAGCTTGGGGAGAAATCGGCTAAGGTATAGTTTCGGTTTTTTGTAGTTAATATATAATGTTGTGTGAAAACTTAGGCTAGTTGCCCCTAGGATAGGATTGAATTACATGTTTTGGTTGATGGAATTGTGTGTGATATGTGACTAACTGTATGAGAAGGTGATATGAGCTTGGTGATTGAGAATGATGAATTGGTGAATTGTTGATTTATTGTTTATGATTTATGAGTTTATAAATTTATAGATTAATGAAATTTGGGCTGAGGCCGAGAAAGGTTTCTAAATTTATAAAAACTAATTGAATACTATGTATAGTAAAAAATTGATATTATTGAAGGATAAAACTAAAATTTATTTCTATGTATCGTTTTTGCCCCTAACGTTTTCGTCCTATTTAAATCCATAACGTTTCAAAATCGTCTCAATTTTGTCCCGCCGTCAATTCTGTTAACGGATCCCTAACGGCAGGACAACATTGAGCTAATTTTGAAACGTTAAGGATTTAAATAGGATGATTAAAACGTTAAAGACAACTTTGAGACTTACCCCAAATGTTGGGGACAAAAATAATATTTTACTCTATTTTTTTATTTTTATTTATTGATTGATCATAATCCTTTTAATGTTTTAATAAAATGTATTTAAGAATTATTTTTTATGTTGAGATGTTATTTCCTTAAAAAACATTTGTGACTTTCTACTTCAATTCCAATGCGCTTAATTAGTTTAGTTCATGATTAGTAGAATTTTATTATGGAAGAAAGACAAAAATAATTTAATAAATAAAATTATATTTTGATAATTTTTTAAGGAAGCTTTTTTCAGTATCCAGCTTCATTCACCAGTCAATTGCATTTGCCCCCTTGTCCCTTAATCCCTCACTCCTAGCCCTGTTTTCACAACTCTCTATTTATCCGCAGCCTTCGTTTTGCCCCCTTGTCCTTTAATCCCTCGTTCCTAATCTGTTTTCACAACTCTCTATTTATCCGCAGCCTTCATTCTACCATTATATTCCTTCTGTCAGTATATATTAGGAATGGATTCTCTCTATTTTTTAACAATTAAAAAAATAAAATGTAATCTCTTATTATTAATTTTGTAAATAGAATAAAAAATAAATATAAAAAAATAATAAAAAATTAAAGATCACACTTTATACTTTTAATTTTTTTTAATAATTGAGAGAATCTATTCCCATATATATTAGGACAAAATACGTAAATAAATAAATTGATCAAACCCTTTACCCAAATACACAAAACTAATATTCCTTATCTGATTGTGCAATTTGACACTTCTATGTAAACCGTGGGAAGCTACCACGGTTTACAATTTTAACATAAACCGTGGCAACCTACCACGGTTTATGAATTGTGTGATTTGTGTGTAAACTGTGGCAAGCTACCACGGTTTATGAAGGGAGAATGTTTAACATAAACCGTGGCAAGCTCCCACGGTTTATGAAGGAAAAAATTTGATCACAGTGTGCAGTCTAAATGATATGTTATCTGCTATGTATTTGATAGTTTAAGCGGTTTGAGATTCTAAGATATACATTATTTCCGTCACAGTTATCATGCGCAGTCTAAATGATACCACATTAATGCAATCAAACATCTAAAATAAACGGATTTTATTCATATGAAATTAATGCAGAAAATCAACATGGTGACATTCATAGACTTAACCAACCATACATAACTCAACTGAACAGTTAATAAAATAAATAAAACAACAAGGTAATGAGATCTACGCATCCCCCCCGGTAGTATGTCTTCGCTGGTCACAGTTCCTCCGCATATGCCCAGCCTGACGGCATAGCCCACAGCGCTTCGGCTGGTTCTCCAGAGACTGATCCATACTACCACGGATCCTGGTTGCCCTTGGACGACCTTCCTTTGCACGCCTCATGTTAGGATCAGGAATGATGGTTGGCCCAGCATATGGAGGCCATAGGCCTTCCAGGATAGGCGGAACAAAACCCTTCTTGTAAACGTTGAAAACTTCGCTCATACGATAGACCTCGTGAACATATGACGCCCAATTAAGGCGGGAGTAGGCGCAAACATGCAATGGCGTGGCAACAAGGATAATGCAGTGCCTGAAAGTGGCCACAGTCGCATCTGTGATCTTTAAGGGAAACTCTATAGCTACCCAGCGAGAAGCGCCCGGTTGGTGTTGTCTCGGCCACGGTGTACTCCGATTGATGCCTGTCGTATAACGTGACAGTGAAACACCTTGTGTCTCTTAGATTCCGATCAATTGCCTTGGCCAATGCCTGGCAAAATTCATTACCAGATCCGAGTTGTGCCTCTGCTGTTTGTCCCCGTACCACAAAAAGCTGAGCAAGCCTCCCGTAAGTTGATTGAACCAACGATGTGACCGGGAGGCTTCGAGTTCCCTTTAGCACCGAGTTCACACATTCACTGATGTTGGTTGTCATGTGCCCGAACCGTCTACCACTATCCTCATGTTGGGTCCATTTGTCGTACTCCATCCGATTGGCCCATTCACACATTGTTGGATTCTCAGTCCGCATGATGTCAAACCAGTAATAAAACTCTGCTTCAGTCTTTGCGTAGGCAGCATTCACTAACATCCTCCTTGAATCTTTACCTTTGAAAGTTAGGACAAAATTTACTGCCACATGCCGAATACAGTATGCTCGGAAAGCACGAGGCGGCAGCCACCCAGTCTCAGGTGCCTCAAGCGCTGCCTTGATCCCGTTATGCCTGTCAGAGATTACAAGGATACCCTCCTGAGGAGTCACATGCTCTCGTAGGTTGGACAAGAAGAATGACCACGACTCTGCATTTTCTCCTTCCACAGGGCGAATGCAATGGGGAGGATGTTGGAGTTCCCATCCTGTGCAATTGCCAACAGCAGTGTCCCTCTATACTTGCCATACAAGTGGGTACCGTCAATATTGACAAGGGGCTTGCAATGACGGAATGCCTCGATACAGGGTGGGAATGTCCAGAATAATCGGTGAAAGTACACCGTCGACTCATCAACCTCACCACGAAGCCGAACAGGAGAGGTCTTCAACACGGTTATTGTTCCGACCATTGTTGACTGTACTCCTAGCATCCAACGTGGCAACTCCGCGTATGACTCTTCCCAATCTCCATATATTTGTGCCACTGCCTTCTGCTTCGCCATCCAAACCTTCCTGTAACTAGGCCTGAAACCATAATCGGCTTCTGTAGCTTGTTGTAGTACCTTTACCGTAACTGCAGCATCTGCCCTAACCAACGGAAGAATCCTCGCACAGATAACGTGGTAATCCAGCTGACGGTGATCACTGGAAATAGAGGTTGCCAAGCATGTGTGTGGCCCGTTGTACCTCCTAACCTCCCAAGTACCCTTTCGTGCACGCAGCGCAACGCGAATCAACCAAGTACAACTCTTGCCGAATTGCTTGCATTTTCCATGATACTTCAGATGATCTGATTCGATGACTCTGTACTCAACACCTCGCCGGATGCTATAGTCCTTCACACTCAGCACAGCCTCATCTTATTCTGGAAAGATTGCCCAATCTGAAATTCTGTAGAAGAGCCCCCGACCGTGTTACCACCGTCCTCCTGTTGACCAAGAACCTCCAAGTTTAGTGTGGAGAAGTGTGGAGGGTACTGTTGAGAAGCAGAACTTGAAGGCCCATGCTGCGCATGTGGATTGGCACCTGTGTCGTCGTCGCTGTCCCCGATGATATCGACAGGCTCCTGGTCAGAGTCATCGTCACACATTGCATTCTCTACTCTATCAGGTTCACCAAAGCCTTCCATATAAGGTAACTGGCCACCACCGGTGCCAACGACATCAGGTTGCTCAAATATTCCTTCATTCTCCAACTGTACAGAACCAACAACCACCGTTCGCTCTAAATCAGCCGCGAACGTAGGGGAACCCACCGGCAGAAGATACGGTCTGACCGCAGGCATCGAACTAGACGCACCTCTCGTGGCAGTTGAGCTCTGAAATGGAGCTGATGCCCCAGAACTATCGACACCAAGCTCCAACTTCGCAAACAACTCGTGAATTCGGATCTCTGGAAAACTCCTAACACAATGGAACAGAACCCTAATATCTTCATCATCCGCTAGCACAAAGGTATCATACTGAACACCCGTCGAGACAACTGCGATGGGAATCTTGTAGAATAGCTTCTTCACCCACTTCGTACCAAAGACGCCAAGCTTCTGCAAGATGCTGTTCTTTAGATCTGACAAAGTGCTTGACGAACTGATGAACACACTCAATGGTTCTTTGTCTGTGAACTTCACGCCATGGCTTTTGCTTTTTTTAATTTTCCCAGAGCAATGCACTAAAGTAAGAACACTCTCCTCCTCACTTGCCATTGTGAGAATGATCTCTTGTGCAAGTAGAATGTCACCCACATATATATAGAATTTTGGTGTTCCTAAACCGTTGTAACCTACAAGGGTTTACTATCAAATTTTTTCCTTCATAAACCGTGGGAGCTTGCCACGGTTTATGTTAAACATTCTTCCTTCATAAACCGTGGTAGCTTGCCACGGTTTATGTTAAAATTGTAAACCGTGATAGCTTCCCACGGTTTACATAGAAGTGTCAAATTGCACAATTAGGTAAAGAATATCAGTTTTGTGTATTTGGATTAAGGGTTTGATCAATTTATTTATTTACGTACTTTGCCCTATATATTAGGTTCAATTAGCATTTATTTTCATAACATGTTAACAGAGTATAAAAACTAAGCCTGAGACAATGAAAAACAATGGTTACAATTGGGAAAATCTATTCTAAAAGATTTGGAGAATCCAAAGTGTTGTACTAAGAATACAAAAGGACCAAAAAGTAAAAAGATGTTTTAAGCTCTACCCATAGGCGGCTTCACAAAACTCAACCTTATCTGTTTCAGCGTTCTCCTCTTCCTAGCCATCTTCTCAGGCAGAGTCTCCTTCTTCTTCTCCTTCGATGCCTTCGCCTTCTTCGCATACCATGGATCAACAACATACTCCTTAGCCACCACAGCCATACCCCTCTTCTTGGCCTCGTTGAACAGAGTATTTGCCTTATTGACACGGTTCATGGAACCCAATTTCCCCATCAACAAGTCATAAGTCTTAACCCCTGGTTCACACCCATCAGCCTTCATCATCCCAAACACACTCAAAGCATGATCAACCCTTTCAATCCCACACAATATCTTCAAGAACCCATAGTATGCCTTCTTATCGAGGGTTGTTGTGGAAGGAAATGAGGAAGAGATTTGAGTGAAGAAGATGAAAGGAATGATAGTGAATAAGAGCGGAAGCATCCAAGGAAGAGCCTCCGAAGTTGCAGAGACTGTAATGACGGCATTTTTCTTAGGGTTTTGGAGGCTGCTCCACCCGAGTGTGAGACGAAGAAGATGATGTTGATGGAGAAGAAACCTGCACCAGAAACGGGCAATGTTGGATTGGGCTCAGCCCAATTATGTATTATGTATTGTGTATGTGTATTTTTTTAACAGGAATATTCATAAATCATATCAAATCTGAATCAATACAAAAAATAAATGAAATACAGAATAACTTTCGTTCAAATTATTTAACTATTTTCGATTATAAATTTTTTGCTGCACCTGAATTTTTATTTTATTAATATATTTTAGGATTTTTTAAATTTTTATCATATTATCTATTTTATAATTATATTATAAAAAATATTATTCTATAATATAATATGCATCAATAAAATTTATAAGTTTATTAGATTTGAATTTCCACCTATTAATAATTACATAAATAATAAATATATATATGTTATTCCGGCCTAATAACTTTCATTTCACATTTCATCATCTTCTCGGCTGCATTTTTTTATTCACCCACATCCACCCAGAGATAAGAGACACCACTTGCCCACTCTTTCTTCCTTGACCACCACTGGAGACTACTTGCCGGAGGTCGCCCACTCTTCGTCGCGTTCATCCCTCTTCGTCGCGTTCTTTCTCTCGCCACTGTTCCTCGCGTTCATCCCTCCCTCTTCGTGATTCAGTCGTTCTCGTCGCCTCACCTTCTTGGCGTTCTCGCCATCAGTAACGGCCCCATCGTCGTCCTCCTTTCAATTCCCATCATCAGTCCGTGGTCCTCCGTTCTCGCCGCTTGCCGTCTTTGGTGGTTACCGCCTTGCCGTACTCGGTTCCTGCCGCGTCTCCGGCCTCCTTTCATCGAATCAGCGTGTCCTCTGCTTCATTTTTCAGGACTTCAGGCAATTTTTGTACGAAGATCATTTGAATTTTGCGAAGATAATTTGAACTGTGAATTGTGAATAATTGTGAATTGGTTTTGGATATAAACTAATAATTGTTTTTTGCAGTTTCTAAGTCAGTGGCAGTACCACCTAGGGGTGTGCATGGGCCTGGTGAAACCAGGTTTGATGTGACCCAGACCCGGCCCAAAATATATACCGGACATATTTATTAGACCCAAACCCGACCCTAGATCCGATGAAACCTATACACTTTCGGATCAAGATTATACCGGATAAAAACTGGGTGATAACCGGGCCGTTAACATTACATTACCTTGATACTTTCTTATAAGCTAGTATGTGAAAATATCCAAATTTCCAAAACTTCAACCATTATTTGACATGGTAAAATTCACTTAGAAAAATATAACAAGAACTAACTCTTCTCTAAAATTAAAGTATAATCATAATCAATATTAATATTGTCTAATAACACTAAATATTTAAATCAACACAAATAACACAATATTATGCATTAATTAGTCTAAAATCTTATGCATTTTAAACATAAAATATTAAATTATAGTCTTATAATAACTAATAACAAAATATTAAGATTTACAATATTTAAATTCCACATAAGAATAGCTATCATCCATCACTAATACACAAAATATTAATTGTGTATGATGACCGAACCACCGGGCCGATTTCGGGTGACCCAAGTCATGGCCCGGACCCGACCCGAACTAATGAGCGGGTCTATTTTTGAGACCCTTACCCAGCCCTAGACCCGATGAAATCACACCAAATTAGCCCCTAAGGTGTTCGGGACTGGGCCGGGTCTTCGGGTCGAGTCGGGCCATGCACACCCCTAGTACCACCAGAAGAGTATATAAAACTAGAAATATGAAATCCAAAATAGTGTAAGATTTTACTTTTTCAGTTGTTGTGTGATGCTGCTATTATTGTATATGTTTAATAGAATTAGATATCATGAATTATACTTGTTCACTTGGTTAATCTTAACTTATCTGGTCGCTACCTTCTGTCTCATCCTTTTGCAGAGACTGTAGTCTTCTTCATCATTGGTGACTGTACTCTGCTCTCCCAAGCAGCAAATCCAGAATGAATATGACTATTGAGACTCTGTTCCTTCCTACTGGAATTGCTTTCCCCACCCCGACAGATGTTTTTATATTGAAGCCCAACCTATTATTGCATCTTAGTTCCCTTGATTATTACCAGGTATGACTTGGAGTTATTTTTCTTTGTATTACCTCCGAGTTATTGATTCAAGTGTTTGTGTTTTCGATTATTATTGGTTATTATTTGGACTGAATTACAATAGGTATACACAGAAATAAGTCACTAGTATGAAATACAAAATACAAATATACATTGAAAATAAATTAAATAACACATGGATTTATACATTGTTGCTTGATTTTGGTATACAAATAGTATTTTTGCTGAATTGTGGGATCGTGTACTGAAAATAACAAAATTGTCAGCCTTATTTACGTTTCTTGGTTGTGATTCTAAACAAAAAGTGGATAATTTCCTTTTGTTTCCTTTGCATAGTTTTCTATAATCTAATGTTAAACTGGTTCGTCTTCAAACTGACAATATCCCATTCTGGCTAAAGTAATTTACTTCATTGAACATTGTTCTTAACTTTTATTTGTGACAAATGCAATGGTTACTGCCAATTATGTTACAAAAATGCATTTGTGTTCCTGTTTTTGTTTATCAGTACAGTAGTGGTAAGATTAGATTTCCCGTGGAGACTAAAATTCAATTGAAGAAATGTTTTCGATGTAAATTGAAAGCCAGGGATGAAGTGTCACAAAATGCTGATTTTCTCCGGCAATTTGCAAGAAAAGAAAAGAAACCTTTTCCGACGCCCATTGTTGAGTTATGACGAGCAGCTAGGGAAAGGCTAAAGATGATGAAAGGTCAGCCAAGGAAACCACTTCTCGGCCCCAAAGAATGGGTTGCTTGTGAAGAGCCTTATACCAACTGCTTACAATGTGTATAATGCAAGGATCACTTTAATTAACAATCTGAAGAAGTTGCTCAAAGTAGTGTCGGTGCATGCTTGTGGGTAGTTATCCTTGGTACCTTATCATACATTCGCCTAATGTAGAGTTTCTATGATCATAACCTCAATTTGATATGTTTTCTTTGTTATTGATAAATGCGATAATAGTAATACAAATTGGTGCTATTGTTTGGGGTCACGTGACATTTTTGTTTGCTTAGTGGTTTTTTTTACAATTTCTTTGAAGTGTTTCATAAGTCACAAAACTTTTCATCTTCACCACATTTTAGCTTTTTTAATTGTTTTATCCTCTGTGAAATTTGAATGCCAGAGATTTGCAACCCACAGTTTGGTGTAACTATTATAACTTAATGAAAGCTATATTATAGACTTCATGTAAAATTTACCTGACTTTACCCCTCAATCAAAGATACCCATATAAACAATGCCAGTTTTCCACTTGTACCCCTCAATCAAAGATACCCATATAAACAATGCCAGTTTTCCACTTGTTTGCTGCTTAAAGTCTTTCATGGTAAGCATGCTGCCAGAGCCAAGGATAGGTAATTCACTGATGTAGGTAGGTTAACTTATGGTAGCATTGTAAGATTTTCAGTTGAAATTTAAATTCTGTTATATATTGAGCACAAATAATATATTCATGTACATTTTCAAGTGAGCACATAAGATATAGTAAGGACAAATTCTAGTTACTAGCTACCCTTGCAATATGGTATTTGTGCTGACAAACTAGTCTTGTTGCTAACTCGTTTTGATTTACATGAGAAAAATTATTTTCTCTGTTAAAACCTGGTGCATTATTGTCCATTATTTATACAAATAAATGTGATTTAATGTCTGCCACAGCAAAAGTAATGAAAATATGATTGATTGTCCTATAGTGGTAGGTATTTGAAAATTTGTATACTGATGCAGGTGGTGCAGCGAAATCCATGTAGGACCTGTTGGACATCCATTTAAATCGTGTAAAGGTGCACAAGCCAATCTTTGCAAGGGACTCCACGAATGGATGAAGGCACATGTTGAAGACATGATAATACCAATTGAAGCCTATCACCTCGAATACCAGCAGTGGTTGAGCTTTGTATTCAAGCTGGTGTTGAAATTCCAGAATTTCCCACCAAAAGAAGAAGAAAGCCCATAATTCGGATTGGGAGAAAGGAATATATTGATGCTGATGAAAGTGAAGTGCCAAATGAAACCCCAGCAGAACCGTTAAGACCACTACTAGCTGAAATAGCTGATTCAGAGATAGTAGCTCCATCGAGCAAACTCTCCAGGCATGGGAACGAATGAGGAAAGGTGCTAAGAGATTAATGAGGATGTATCCTGTGAGGGTCTGTGAATATTGCCCCAGGGGCACAAGGCTCAAAATTGTGGAGCACACAAACACCAACAACGCAATGGACAGCATGGTTGGCAGTCTGCAATTCTTGATGACTTGATCCCACCAAGATTTTTATGGGCAAGCTCCTGCTGTTGTGGAACTATGCATTTAGGCTGGTGCTGATTTACCGGAACAATATAAATCAACCATGCGACTCGATGTTGGGATCCCATCAACTATGAAAGAAGCTGAGATGGTAGTTTGAAATGAAATATACTTGTAAACAAACAACTGGTGTTATGGTGTACACTCCATAAATTATGGAGTATGTACATGTGTTTTTATCAACCAAGTTTAACCAATTTGTTCCAGTTACTCATTGGTCTAGAAAAATCATGAAATTTTGTTTTTTGCTTTTCTTCATATTTTATTAATTAATTTTTTTTCTTTCTCATATTTTGTTATTTTTACAAAATAATTTTATGTTTCTTATGGTGTTATTTATAACTGCAATTTTTTTTGGGCAGAAACTCACCTGCAGTGTGAAGTTGTTTCTGTATGACTGACACGTGTTATATGGTTTAAAAAAATCGGTTTATTTTATATAAATGATTTATTTAAAAAAACCGGTTTGAATTGGACCAAACAGTTACCTTTATTCCATTCTTCTTCGTTTCGCACGTAAAATTCGTTTTCTTTCAATTCCTTTTTCAAAACTAATATGAAACTTTCAATTATGTATGTTTCTTTTATTTATATTTCTTAATCAAATTTATTATTTCAAATGTATTTTTTAATTTATGTTTTTATTCATTCCTCTGTGAATGATGAAAATTATTTAATAAATACGTACATATTTATGTCATCACACTATTTTGATGTTCAGGATCATAAATACTAAGATAATTCATGGCAATTTCATGTGATGGAAGACAAAAATGTAATTATGGTATAACGTAGATTAGTTGATAGTATGAGCATTGTTGAAATTTTGGCATGATCTCTTTAGTTGGTGATGTTATAGTTTATTGTGATGATATGATGGTAGTTTAATTGTATGAGTTAGGTCCTTTTTATTTGATTGAATTTTTTCTATGGCTATCCTATCTTGATGGCAATGTCAAAATAAATATTTTCATTAGTTGTTCTTTTTTTTTCTCTATTTTTGAATCAATTTTATTTTGAAAAAAATTATTAAAAAGTTTTGTTGTAGACAAAATTAATAATATTATGTTCAATTATTTAAGGAGACCAAATTAATATTTTGATTAGATATTTTTGTTTTATTGAAAATAAATTCTAATTTTATTAAAAAATAAATTCTAGTTGATAAGTAAAAACACAAAAACGTGCATGACAGTGAAATCATAATTTATAGACAAGTAAATTATAGTCTTATTATCTTAAAAAAATAATTTATTTATAGAATAATATTGAAAAATCAACAATAATTTGCATGAAAATAGTTTATTAGTAAAATAAAAGTTAATTGATTGATTACCATAAAATTTAATTTAACGATAAATTTGCAATTGAACATATTTTTACAACTTAATTTAAAATCTGTTTACAGTTTAATTTAAAAACAACTGAAAATGTAAGTTATGAGAAACAAAACAAAACTCATCAAGAAAATAGAAACAGAGACACAAAAAAAAGGACAGATGATATCATTTATGCCATTCTTATAAAAAAACCGTGAATTTTGTTTTTTTTTTTAGAATACTAAATTTTACTTTTTCAAACAATTTGTATACATATATTTGACAAAAATTAAATAAAAAAAGTTTCAGATAAATTTAAAGAAAAATTGGTCAATATGAATGAAGAAAAAGAATATATCAAATTCATCTATTAGGAATTTAGGAATAACACGCAGAAAGAATTTAAATGATTTTAAAAAGTAATTATTTAATCTATTTAAACCGATTTTTTTTAATAAACCATTTGTATAAAATAAATCGATTTTTTTTAAACTATACAGTAACACGTGTCAACGATCCAGAAGCAACTTCACCTGCAGTCGACTGCAGGTGAGTTTCCACCTCTTTTTTACTACGTTTTCCGATAAGAAGGGCCTCCACTCTCGCCATCATTCAAGGAAAAAAGGGAACCAGAAAATAATCATGGTCTATGTCGATGACATTGATACTACATTTCTTAACCCAGTCAGGTGTTGTTCCAAGAATTTTAGTCCCACACATTTACCCAAGACTTTCACAATGAGTGAGGTGCAAGCCATTTGTCTTTTGATATTGGATTTTAGGACGAGAATCAATCCTTTATGACTGCAACATCCACCTCCTTATTCCATCGATCTTTCGGATGAGTCATCTTCACCTCTTCACCTACACTATCGTACGGATCAGCATCACCCCCTTTGGAGGAACTTTTGGTGACTCTTTTTGGCCGCTTATCTCCTCAATACATAGGAACTTGGCATCACGTATTTTGACTTTTTTCGTACTCCGTTGAACAAGGTTCTTTCCTTGGTTGAAATCCTAGGAGACCGTTCGTGCGGTGTTATTGTCCAACTCTTATAAAATACTGTTAGTATATAGAAATTAACAAAACTTAAAGTTCTAAATGTAAAATCATCAATGCAAATAAGATCGTATTTCTCACAGCCACAAGATTGAGCTTCTCCGGATTTGGCGCAATTGTGATTAAAAATTTAGGGGTGTTTTGGAACTTTATATTGATGAATATGACTAGACATATACAACTAAATTGAGAAACATAATAATAATCCAACTTTGACCAAACCAAATATTAAACAGATCTTGAGACCTTCTTAGTTATAAAAAGGCATACAAAAAATATTAAAAAGTCAATATTTTTATAGTGAAAAAAAAATTATTTACTATCTTAAATATAAAAAATATTAATCATCTAATATTTTTCAAATAAGTTTAGTTTCACTTCTTTTTTACTACCGTTGGGCACACATTTAAGTCATCATGAATATCGAGGAAACCAGAAATGAGACAAAAAAAATTAAATGAATGTCAAAGCTCTCTAGCTACTTTGCATAATCGAACACAATGTCGATTTCAAAACCCATAAAATGGATGAAAGAGGAAGCCTAGTGGTGCAAACTTGCCATCACCAACTAGTGGTAGCTTACAGTGTCTACAGCAAAATTAAAAGTTATCACCAATTGAATATAATTAAGAACTAGCTAGTTACCCAAAAGGTTAATCCTCCCTAAATCTATATTATATAAGTCTTGGAAATGTTGAAGGACACTAATTAATTAAGGTCTTAGTAGTGTTTTTACTTTTTTTTGTCCAGGGAAGTCAATTCCCGAACCCGAGAAGGAATATCATGCAAGGTGCGTTCTTGACTTCTCCACATCATTCTGTATAAATCCCAATTTCCTCAACACTTCATCTTTTATGTTTTCCAAAATATCAATCATTATATCCTTCTTGTATAAGCTACAACACAAAATTAACCAAGTAAATATAACATAAAAATTGTAGAAACAAGCATGCATGGAATGAAGGGAATTTGATTAGTGAAAAAAAAAAAAAAACTCCTAAGGATAAATTATACTTACAGATTCAAGGAGGTTAAATTCTTAAACAAAACTCCTAAGGTTAAATTATACTTGGTGTGTTTACTATCGAAAATTTGTTTAATGAAAAATGATGTAATAATATATGTTATGGATCAAGAAAATAATTTAGGTATTGTTTGTCGTCTAAAATGTTAATTGACAAAATCTTTTTATTCGTTCTCTTTTTTTTCTTTTATTTGCGTTTCATAAAATAGTTTAACTTTGATGTGTTAATAATGTAAAATATTTTACATAATTTTTAATCATATTCATTTTTTTATAACTATTTACACAGTAAAAACAAAAAATAGTTTTTTTTTTGAGGTAGCATGATATAATTAGGTGTATGTATAAATCTATTGTTCACAAAGAGTGCATCAAAATTAAATTTAAAAAAAGTATATAAAAAATATTTTCTAAAGTCAAACATCCATATCCAAAAAAATGTGAAAGCATGTAATAAGAATGAAGGTGATAGAGGTAGAGGCTTACCACATGATGATTCAATCATAGTGAAGCAGGATCACCAGACAAAGAAGCCTTGATTCTCTCAACAGTGCAAGAAATAAGACTATTAACGGTTGCAACTGACCCAAGAGAAAGCTTAGCCGTTGGAACTGAATCAACCAATATTTGGAATGCAACCGTCAATAGAGAACCACCTCCGCCGCCACCGCCCCCACCAGTAGGGCCATTTGTTTCACCACCAATGCCGCTGCCGCAGCCGCCTGAACTTCCATCGGGGAGGATGGCAAATCCTGAAGGAAGAAGTGCCACATAATCTGGGTCCCCTCCATTCAAAACCACATTCATGGCAACAATGTCCACAGGAGCATAAACTACAAAGGAGCCTGTTGAATCTGTGCAGCTCTCTTGCAGTATCAACATGTTGCTCTGGCTTGAATTTGCACTCTGCATTCATCATCGTAATAATATTTTAATTTACTCATACTTCACTTGGTTTAACTAAGACACACAGATTTATATATTATAGGATGTTTCCTGAAATTATAGTCTTCAAAGAGATTGGTACCCACAAAAGATTAAATCCTAAATCATCTACTACATATTTGTGTATAAATAAATGTACTGAAATGATAGAATGACTAATCTTTTTGTATATACGTAATATGGTTGCTTAAAAATTATAACCTCTTATCTTTACAAAATGTGGATCCTGTTATTTATATTTGTATAAAGTAATTCAAAAGTTAAGTATGTGATGAGAACACACCAATATTGTTTGAGGGTAAACTGTTATTGTTATACTAAAGTTGATGTTACTAAAAATTCAGTCTAACTGTATGTTAAACCTTTATATTGATATTGTATTGTAACATAAACTACACAATTGTTTTAAAAGAAAAGATTTTTTGTATGTATTAATTTTATTTAATTGAATTTCTTTTGGAGAATAAAGCTACATCCCGATGATACCCCTATAATCGAATGCAGTATGAAATCCAAATTAAAATTATATATTCATAGTGCATGAAAAATAAAACTCATAAAATAAGAAAAAAATTGTATAGGATTAACTCACATTGACTCTAAGTAGCGACACACAATTTCCGGTATCTCTTCCATTTGCAATGTGCGCCATTTCTTGCACTGCTCCACCATTTGAAAGAATATCCCACTGTAATTTTCAACAGGATAAGAAAGTTAAAACAGCATGAACATAAACATTTAAGTAATAATTTAATAAAAATCAATTTATAACAAGGCTGTGTGTGAAAAATGGGATACTTTTGACCCATGACTAAAAAGTTAGTCAATGCATTGATGTACACTTCAATTTTTGGTAATCTGAATAAGATCTATCCCAAGTACTTGTGGTTTGTGTAAAAAATAAAAACTAGATAGGCATTTTCCAAGAAAAGGAATCTATCTTATTTAGAAAAGGACCTATTTATTTTGAAATTAAAAAGATTAGTGTCTATTTTTTTTAAATATCTTATTATATCTAATTCATAAAAAATATTATTTTAAAGATTTAAATGTAAAATATTTTAGTTAAATTATGAATTATTTACCATCTTAACTAATTCAATTTTTATTATTTTTATACATATTTAAAAAATAAAAAGGTAAATTAATAGTAGTGTCTATTGATATGCTGGTAGGATATAAGGTTATTGAATAATAATAATAACAATAAAAAAGTTTGATAGTTTGAATTGTTGATTAACATATATGATCACATACCTCACTTCTTGAATTCTCATCACGGAGGAAATCAAAGGCTGTTTTGGGAGGAACTGGAAGCCAAAAGGAAGTGGCAGCACTTAGAACAATGCCAGGTGGTCTTCCAGGATCATCAACGCTCTTTCGTGTCATGACTCTGACATCATCGACACCTGTCCCATTCAGTGTTGTCCACGTGTGTGCTGTTGACGCACTCACTCCACCACAAAAGCTTATCACCATTCTCTCTGCCAGCTTCAGCATACTCTTCCTCCCTTCTTGGTTTGTTATCACTAATTATTAACATCATGCATGCCATAACTTAATTAGCATTGATAAAAAAAATATTCAGAAAATGAGTATTCAATTTTGCATTTTTTTTCAATTTAAGTTGATTGAAAAGAATATATAAATAATTATATTTTTAATAATATTGGTTAGAAAATATGTTATCACAAGCAAAACATAAATCTCAAATATGTACTTGCATACTAGTTTTACTTTTGAGATAATTGAGTGTAAAAAGTTTGAACATCTTCTTTTGCAATAAATTATTATTTTTATCCACGAATATTTAGAATAATAATATGTCTGTTTGTGAGAAAATAAAATTAATTTTATATTTATAAAAACGAGCGTTGACAGAATTAGTTTTATATTTTGTGAAAAATATAAAATAATCTAAATATTCGTAAGTAAAAATAGCAATTTATGTTTTGATAAATATACATAGTTAAGTAATATAAAAAAGAAGTAAAAAAATCCAGCAAAGTAGGAATGTAAGGAAATCAGTGTTTTTTTATGAATACCTCCAACATCTACGGTAGGAACGTTTGTTGCCATGGCACTAGCAAGCCTCTCACATTGTCTATCCAAAGTTGCAACCCAACGTTTTGCACCAAATGCATGCCCAGAGTTTACAAGCTGCTTGTAAAGGTTAGGAACACCTCTATCATCCACTTCCACATGCTCAACCCATGTCACCTAATGTCAAATATTTAGATTAGATTATTTACGTTGTATTCTTTTTAAGTGAGATAGATTCTTTTTTGGTTGTATTGATTAATCAATCTATATATACATTTTTTTATAATAAATACTATTTTGACATTATATATTCTTAACAACAAAATATACATTATTTTTGTTTTCTTAAATAAAAAATAATTTAAATATATAATTAATTATGAACAGTTGAATTTTTATACCCATGTTAAAAATATTTGGTGTATACGAATAATATTTTTTTTTTGGAATTACCTTAGAATAACCATTGGGCATTTCATGGATTAAGCAACCAGAAGGCCTTCTTCTAGATCTTGGAGTAAGACCAGGGCGCAAATGATCCAACGACACATCCACCACTGCCCAACTCCCATCTACATGCTGCTTACAATATCTCACAAAATAGCTCTCTCGAGTTGGCACAAGTGGAGAAGGTACTTGTAATTCTGCACTCATCTGCATCCATACATGCAATCATCATTCATTTCATCTTCAACAACATACTCAAAACTTAGTTGCTTACTTATTCAACATACATACCACTTGTAAAGCACCATTGTAGTTCCCAGCCACTCCTGTTGATAGCACTTCTATAGTTATAGCTCTTGAGACTATACCAGAGAACATTGTCGACCAATTGTTCTGAAAATAAATGTGCAAAGTCTGAGTCAAACATCAAAAACAATGGAAGCAAGAAACAATCCCTAATAAAGATAACCAGAAATGCTAAATGTAAATTAAAATTTATTATATATTTATATATAAATATATGAATAATTTAATTTATTTGTAATATATATTTTATATTTTAATATATATTCTATTATAAAAATTGATTTTGATATATGCCTACATATTAAGAAAAGTTATTAATAATAATAATAATACTGCCAGAAAATCAATTTTTTATTATTTTATTTATTTTAAATTTTATATCTTAAATCATTAATTTTTTACTTCAAATTTTATATTATAAACTTTACGCCAACATCCTTTAAAGAAGTTGAGAATTTTTAAAATAAAAAAAAAATAAATTAATATTAATTAACTAAATTAATTTTATAGACTTTCTCCAACCCTAAATAGTAACAACAGAATGTAATACTATTTTTATTCATTTTTGTGTCAAGTCTATTAAGTCAACAAATATATTTGTTTTAATATACGGAATTAGGGATCACATGGATAGAATAGTATTTGAATTTAATTTTAACTCTACTCGTAAGTTAAAATTTTTATATAAATTTATCTCTATTCTATTTGTGAATTAAGAATATCTTAATCATAATTCTATTTATTTTTAATTCGCGAGTACCAAACTCTACTCGTAAGTTAATAAAAGATGCAATATTATTATATAATTTGATGATAATTTAAAATAAAAATATATAAAAAAACGTATTAAAATATTAAATAATAATCTTTTATTAATGATTAATAATCTTTTACATTTAATAAAAATTTTTTAGATAATATATATATATATATATATATATATATATATATATATATATATATATATATATATATAAGGTACAAATTGAATTGACAATTCTACTCGACCAAATTGAGTTGGATTAGGTATCCGTTACTACCGTATACTGAACCTTAGATTACACCTAGATGAGATAGTGTTATATACCACTCAATTTTTTGTTTACTTGGTTAGGATATATAAGATGGTGCTTAGGAAAATAATAACGATAATAATGATGATATGCATGAGAATGAAAAGTGAAGGAAATAGAAGGCACTCACCACATCCATGAGAATTTCGACGAGGTTAACATGGTTCATGATAACAACAGCGGTTTCTCTAGAAGCTTCGGATCTGAACCCAGCAGGTTTGGGGCCAATTCCACGAGGGAAGGTTCTAACGTACTCATCCTCGTTGAGCACAGTGGAAGTGCCACCGTCAATGGAGGTCATTGTCAACCAAAGTGGCTCACCCATTTGTGCCATCCCAACTAACTCCTCCATGGCTGCAACAGCCAGCTCAATTATCAGTGGCTTGTCGGCTTCCGAGGGCCCGTTTATCGACCTCAGGAAGTCTCCGGCACCACCACTGTACATGTCACTACCACCTCCAAAGCCGCCACTGCCACCGCTAACGCCGAGTTCTAGCGGGCGAGGTGGGAGGGCAGGGGAGAGGTTTGAATAGTTCACCACAGGCTTGCCTACGTACTTGGCTGCAATTGCTGAAATTCGATCAATCTGCAAATAAAAATAGCAGAAAATGATTGAGATACTTTGTTTGTTAAGTAGTTCTGTGGGTGTTATAAAAATGATAGATTAGTGTACTTGTGTTATACCTCTTCCCTAAGACGTGCATTTTCAAGCCTGAGGTGATGTTCATCGAATGACATTTCCCCTATGGCGGTTGGGCCACCACAACTAGGGCACGATGCATTGCTTAGTGCTTCCCTATACCTCATGTTATCTGCTCTAAGCTTCTCATTTTCCGCTCTTAGCTGTGAGTTCTCGCTCCTTTCAGTTTGAGTCTGCAACAAAATTTAACTTATTCATACACATACACTTTGTTTTTTACTTTGCTTCATTTTTATTATAATTTACCTTCACTTGAGTGCGTTTGTTCTGGAACCAGAACTTCACTTGCAATGGCTCTAACCCTAACTCCCTACTCAGCTCCTTCCTTTGCTTGTCATCTGGGTGAGGACACTCCTTAAAGAAACTACAAAAAAGTTAACAAATAATTATAATTCAAAATACACAATAACAATCACTCATGGTTTTTGTTCTCTTGCTTTATGTTAATTCTACCATTTGTTCTTCTCATTAAAAATGTTAATGAAAAGCTTTTCGTGTATTTTAATCAGACATAGAACTAGTGAATTCAATGCCTATGTTGTTGGAGCTTGTTTATTACAAAAATGCCTATATATTATTGTTAATCAGTTGAGAATTCAAGAATTAACTTAAATTAGGAGACCTACTATACTCAACCCCACTTGTCAGCGATGTACTAAAATGTTTTAACTTTAGAGAGATTTCAAATTCTCAATTAAAGCATGCTATAAAAAGATAGTACTATACAGAATTTTGAAGAATGGCGTGGTTTAATTTAATTGAAATTTAAATATGTGTGCATAACAACAATAATGTATCTTACGCTTCCATCTCTTGGATCTGGTGTTGGGTATGGCGGTGATAGCGTTTCTTCTTATTAGGGCGAGGGTTTTGGTCTTCCCCAGCAGAACCACCTTCACCACCACCACCACTTCCTCCACCACCTTCAACCTCAAGGTTCTCGCTGCCGGACTTGGTGGCGCTGTCAAATAACTCGTCCTCTCGAATTCTCGGTACATCACTCTCCGATGTTGTTGTGTTCTGAGCCATATCAAAAGGATGATACTGGTGATGATAGTGAAGGCCACCAACAGCTTCAGTCATGTTTGGTTGGAACATATTTCTACAGATCTTTCAAGATTCCTCACCAACACCCTTTATGATGATAATTCTTCAATCTAAACAACAAACACAAAAGTTTTGTAGTAATTAATAACCATTGACGTTTGTACAGAGAGTTATAGTCATAGGAGTAGAAATAAGTCAAAGCAAAACAAAACAACAGAAAAAAAAAAATTGCTTAGTTTATACAAAATTTTTTGTTATAAAGGGTTTTATATAGTTATTATCTTTTTTTTAATGGGGAAAATAGAGTGAGAGAATAGGAAGCAACGCGGCTTTCGAATATCGAGAAGGATATTTGCTTCGGCTTCATGGCTTGGTAGTACAAATCATCAATCTATAGTAGAGTTTAGTGTGCCACCAAAATTAAGAATTTCACTTGAAAAATTAATTAATAAAATAATGTAGGCAAGCGAAAATTAATTTTGCATTATATTTTATTTTATTTTATTTATAATAAATAAATAATAAATAATAATTAGTATTAGTAAAAGAAAGTGAAACGGAAGAAAGGGGGATGGTCAACGGAAGAGGCGTTAATAAGCACCGACCTAAGAAAGACTGAGAGGTGATGAGGATCCAAACCCAGCAGCAGAAACGACGTCGTTTTCGTAGTAATTCCTTCCAATAACCGATCGCATGTTTCTGTTTCTCGCCGGAATCATATTTTTTCACAAACCCTCAAAACAACCAACACTCGCTACTATGGTGGACACACATATATAGAGAACACAGTGAACCTTATTTGATTTTCGGAGGTAAGGGTTCAGCTCCAGTTAGCTAGCTCTTTGATTATGTGCTTTTCTGCAAAGAATTAAAGCCAAAACACTACATTAACGCAGAAAGAAAAAGAAGGGACAAAGGGGAGAAAAACGTTATACGTAAATGCAAAGAAAAATAATTGACTATTTTATTTGATACTGCTGCCTTTTTTTTACGCACAAAAATTATCAAAATCCAAACCGAATCACAGGCATAATAAAAATAGACAAAATAAAATATTTTCTTCTGACGACGATCTCGGAAATTCTTACAAAATATATAGGTTCTCTTTTTACTGCTGCACTTACAAAAGGGAGAGTAACTCGACTAGCTCAAAGAAATCGTGTTAGAAACCTTACTCTTTTTAATTCTTTTGTTTAGCAGAATCTTGATCCTAAAGAACGTAACCTTTTTATGAACGTTATTCGAAATAATCAAAATAAGTCTTTCCATTTTTTTCTATCCCCACACTTACCAGTGATGAGAGTGCTTGTGCAGATCTGTAGTATTGGGAACAAAAGCATTTAATCAACTCGTTGAAGAAAAAGAGGAACATTTTTGGTTGAATAGAAGAGACATTGGAAACCAAGTTGGGTTAGTCTAGTGGTTAGCTCACTAGTCCGCTTAAGCAAGTGTCGGGGGTTCGAATCCCGCCTTGTGCATGCAGCAACCCATTGGCCAGCGGCAAACCCTTAAATGGAGCTCAGTACCGCGACGGATTAGTCCTTGACCTGCCGGGTCAGGGGATACCGTGGGAAACCAAAAAAAAAAAAAAAAAGAAGAGACATTGGAAACGGTTACCGTTTTTTTCGTTTTGGATCTTAGTATGGTAAAAGAAAGAGAGTTATTTTACGGTGAGAAGGAAGGAGGAGGAGAAGAAGGGAAAAGAGATTGAGATAGGGAGAAATGGAAAAGCATTGAAGGAGGAAAGAAACGGAAGGAGGGAGGGAACAGAAGCAGCGAAGAGTAATTGCAGAGCGTGTTGAGAGGGTGCAATTGCATTTAATGGTGGGCGAAGGAGGTGTAATTGCTCTAGAGAGAGAAGGAGAGCATTTATTTTTATTTATTTTGTTTGAATAATTATTAAAGTCATTTGTAGCAGAAATCTTATTTTAAAGGTACATAGTATGATAATAAATTTTATTTTAATATATTTAATGTATTCAAAATATAAAAAATAATTTTTTAGTTATTTAGAAAAATAATTTTGAGTATATATTTAAATAGAGTTTTAAAAAAATTTGTGTTTGTTTTGAAAAAAATTTATTACGTTAAAAAATATTTGAATTTTGTAAACGTAACATATATATAGCTAGGTCATTTTATAATATTTTTGAAAATTTATTTGTTTAAATAAAAATAATGTATTTAACTACATAAAACACTTATATATATATATATTATTTTTTTTATAAAGTTTAAAAATCTCAATATAATATTTTTTTTTAAAATAAAAATGTTCGACACAACTTATTAAGGGCCTCTAATATATACTCAACAAACTTTTTAGCAAAATTTTTATGTCTATATTATCATAATAGTAAAATATAATTAGCTTATGTATATAATATGAAAAGAGTCGTATATATTACACATATTTCTCATTTAATTTGAATTAATCAAATAATCAATTTATTTATTCATTTAAACGAGTGTTGTATATTCAAATTATATTATATATACAATAATTTATTAATCAAATGATAGTAAATTATTAAATAAAATTCAGATTTACAGTAAATTAATTTTTGATTTATTGAATTTGAGAATATTTTATACTATTAAAATATAAGTATATCAAAATTAAATTTTAAATATATTGTAAAAATATTGATAAATAATTTTTTTAATAAAAATATTTTACATTGATCATTTTAACTAATCTCTTTAGCAAAACTCTTTTTTAAAAAAATCTCTATTTTACCTATTAATATATTATTTCATCAAATTAATAAATATATATAACGTTCTAATTTTATATTTTTTCATTTTTATTATTCTATATAAATGTTATTTGAAATTTAAATAAATACAAATTACACAAGCTAATCATAAAAGATGTTTTCATAGGAAGGAAAATAGTCCAATATAGACAAATAATATTATATTAAATAGAGTAATATTTCGTATCAATTTATCTAATCGTTCTCAACATTATAAAAAAAAGGTTAAAATATAAGCTTTTGGGAATAGAATCACATGAGAGTTCAACTAGGGTTTCACCCAAAGAAGATGATTTAATCCAACGAAGTATCAAAAAAGTCAAAATCCGAAAAGTTGATCTTAACCAACAGGGAATGGTATGGATCTCATGACTCGAATTGATTCTTCTAACTCTACAAGGCCAAAAGTCTCGTATAGAGACTCCCTGCTGGTGACACTAGCTAGGGATTATGGAATAAGACTCAAGCTCACGCTCTGTGAACTCTAATGATAGCGAGCCAAACCCAGAGGATCATTGGTATTTGGACGAGGAAAACCTTCAAAAGGAAGAAAAACTTTTTAATCCCTGTCCTGAGATCAAGGTGACAAAGGAAGAATTTGATGATTGGTGCAAGTTCTGACATGCCTCACTCATTGTCAAAGTACTAGGAAAGCGAGTGAATCTCGGTTTAATGGAGCAATGCCTTGGAAGGAACTGGGTAAAGAAAGGTAACATTAATGTTATTGATATAGATCGTGACTATTTCTTGGTTCACTTTTCAGAGGAGAAGGATTATTCCTTTGTGCTCACAGGAGGACCGTAGATGATAGCTGGGTATTATTTGATTGTGCAAAAGTGGATACCCTTCTTTTTAGAATCAGAAAGAGCAGTAAAGAAGATTGCAACGTGAATTCAGATCCGGATTTACCGATTGAACTTTATAACCATCAGTTTCTGTGGAGAGTTGGATTAACATTAGGAACGATGCTGAAGATTGATCGAGCAACTTCCATCCACTCCTGTGGAAGATTTGCGAGAATTTGTGTAGATATCGATCTTACGAAGAAATTGATTCCTCGTATCTCTGTGTTGGGTAGTACCTTGAATGTTGAATATGAAGGTCTTCATCTTATCTGTTTCATATGTGGCCTCTATGGCCACAGATCGGAGGATTGTAGTGAGAACATCTCTGATGATAATAGCCAGCGTGCGAAAGAATATTCCGATGAAAGGGATAATTCAGGCGAGAAAAAATGCATTAATGATGATAGAATATACCAATATGGAAAGTCCTGCTACAATACAGGAACAACATAATCAAAAGCTACCAGATTTTGGACTATGGATGATGGTGAGGCACCAAATAAGAAAAAAACCAAAAAGATTAATTATAGAAAAGAAATATACTGCCAATGGTAAAGAATCGCTTACGATTAGGGAAAGTGGAATTCTAAGATGGTGCAATTAAGTGAGACAGGATCGCGATATAATGTCATGTATGAAGATGGCGAAATTGATGGACAAGATAACACTATACACGTTGAAGAAAATCAAGAGGCCATACAATGTGGACTAGTGATTTTTAATTTTTCAAAGGAAAGTGGGCTAAAACCCCAAGTGACCCAAAAAGTCATAGGGCCTGGAGCGGGCAAAAATCCACAAATCTCAAAAAAGAAGCAGACTACTCTTAATAGGCCAGGAGCTCTCAACAAAAATCAAAAGCCCAGGATAAAAGAGGCTGCAAGAAAAGCAGAAGTCCCAGAAAGTTCATCCAAAATGCCCCAGCACCACTGATCAGCATCGAAAAATAGTGAAACCATGACTATAGGCCGAAATGCTCACAAATATGAGAAGGTTACAGCAAGAACAAAGAGAATCCTTTGAGGCTTCGAAAATGATAAAGAACATTAAGTGTATCAAAATCAAATTCTAAATATATTGTAAAAAATATTGCTAATGATTTTTTTTTCAATAAAAATATTTTACATTGATCATTTTAACAAATCCCTTAAGCAAAACTCTTTTTTAAAAAATATCTTTTTTACCTATTAAAATAATATATTATTTCATCAGATTAATAAATATAATGTTATAATTTTAATTTTCTTTTTTATTTTATTATTTTATATAAATGTTATTTGAAATTAAAATAATTACAAACTACATATTATTTATAGTGGCTACTCATAAAAGATGTCTTCATAGGAAGGAAAATAGTCAAAATATAAACAAATATTATATTAAACAGAATAATCATTCATGTCAATTTATCCAATCGTTCTTAACACTATAAAAAAAATAGTTAAAATGAAGGTTTTTTTTGTAAATATGACAGTTTTAACCACTATTATTACTAAAAATGGTACTTCCAAAAAATACCGTTATCCGGGACGCCATTTTGATTATTATGGCGGTTTTTAAAAAACTGCCACAATTACGTAAAGTTAATACGAAAATTTTTGTGACAGTTAAAATGACATTTTTTTATTGTTTAAAAACGATGGTTGTAACCGCCGTTTATATTAGGATATAATGGCATTTTTTTACAAAATGGCGCTTTTAAACCTCTGCTTTTAAGCTGAATAACAACCGTTTGTTTGTTTAAAATGGCAATTTCTAACCGCTGTCTTTACACAAATATGATGCGCTTTCTCTGTTTAAAAAATCGCAATTTTTTGAATAAAATAGCAGATTTAATCGCCGTTTTTTCTAATCATGGTGATAATTTTATGTTTTTTAAAATAGGATTGAAACCGCCTTTTTACTACTTAAAATGTCAGTTTTTTACTCTCTTAAAATGGCCATTGAAACTGTCATTTTGTTCGTTAAAATAATTTTTTTTGTTTGAAGTGGCATTTTCGAAACTCAAACTTTAAAATCTTGTAATAACCAAAAATTATAGCGATAAATCAAACATCTTAATATGATTTTTAATTCATACTCTGTCACCGAAAATCAAAAGTCATAATTTAAAAACAAAGTATGAAAAATAATATGTTTTGTATCAAGGTATCAAAGATAAACAAGGACAACAATAAATTATTGCTTATGCTATTGTTCTGCTTGTTGTTATTATATCTGTTATGTTCTGAAACAGAAAGCATACTCAATGAAGCCATGATCAAACAAGTGGATCACTAGATTGTTACAACTTTAAATATGGCAATTTTTTCTGTACAATACTCAAGGCTCTAGGCTGAGTAGCGGGAGCAACTTTTAATTTATTATGAGCCCAAACAATGGATTCAATAAGTTATTGCCAATAACCACGCCCAATGAATAGAAACATTCCAAAAATGGAATATGAATCATTCACTATTGCTCCGGTTTCTGGGCCATAGCGGGCAAAGATTTACTTCCGTGGAAAAGATAATTCGTTCGGATCGACATGAGAGTCCAACCACATTGCATTGCCAGAACCCATGTTGTATGGGGGGTTCTTGGATATAAATTTAAAATCAAGTATTCTTTGTATTCCAAAAAAATAATCTTTTATTTCATTCTTAAGAAAAGGAGATTTTCGATGATATGCAAAAACATAACTGAATTCAGGTGTATCAACACATGTTCTTATCAGTAAGTGTTTTGTTAAATTTGGAAAACTAGTAAAAACATAAATTCCTTGTTTTGCTTTTAAAAATAAGATTTAAGTAACAAAAGAGGCTTGTCTAACTTTCTTTATGATGGTTATCAGTGGTTTAGAGAAGGGGGTTGAATCTAGGCCTCTTTTTTTTGTTAGATTTTACTTCAAATTGGATGGAACTTAGAGAATCTGTTAAGTCTACTTTTGTTAAAAACACAGGAGACATTAAAGTTAAAATAGAGTTGTATGTGAGCATAGTTGTTGTGACGTCTTGCTGGGTAGAATAAGCAGAAGACAATTTTACTTTGTCTCTTAGAGAATAAAACCAGAATCAGAACAGAGAAAAAAGAGTGACACAACCATATATCCTGGTTTAGCCACCATGTGCAACGTGACCTTGATAAACCCCGTTTTTAGGGTTTATCTTGTGTTGAATTTAGAGTATTTTGCTAACCTTTTCCCATATTTAGCCAATAAATTAGCATGATTTTGTGATCTCTCCCTCATTTGTGCCTAAGTATAAAAACATGCTTTTTGGGTTTTTAATTAGATAATTTTAGTTTCTCCTTAATCCCATAAGATGCCTTGATATGTTTGTTAGTAATCTCAGGTTGAAAAAAAGGCAAGGAATGGATCAAAGGAGTAAGGAAGGAAGCATGCAAAGTGGAGAAGATCATGAAAAGCCAAAGAATTGAACTTGCCCATGGACGCGCGCGCGCACCAAGCACTTACCCGCACCTTGCGAAATGGCCCATCGACGCGTACGCGTGCTGTGCGCGTATGCGTCAGTGCTGATATATGATTTTTTAATAAAAACGTGGCCAGCGAATTCACAGAGGCTGTGGGACCCAATCCAAACCAATTTTGGCGCCAAAACACTTAAAAGGACCAAGGATTGAAGAGGAATGCATGATCTATCATCTTTAGCTCATTCATTCACATGAGATCTAGTTTTAGTTTAATTTCTAGAGAAAGAAGCTCTCACTTCTCTCTAAAATTAGGATTAGGATTAGGTTTAATTCTTCCTTAGATCTAGGTTTAACTCTTGCTTTGATTTACTTTTCCTCTATCAATTCTTGCTCCTCTACTCTTCCTCTATCTAGTTTTGTGCTTTAATTCTTGTAATTCTCATACTTTGTTGTGGATCTACTTTTGTTCTTTTGTTTATATTTTAATGCAATTTGAGATGATTTATGATAATTGTGATTTCCTTGATTGTTATGGTCAATTCTTTGCATTTGTTTGTTATTAGATTCTATTCTTGTTGTTGAATTACTATGCTCTTCTTTTGTACCTTCCAAGTGTTTTATGAAATGCTTGGGAGGATTTTAGAGTAGAATTTTATACTCTTGGCTTGGGAAGGTAACTTAGGAATTCTTGAGTTACTAATGTCCAAGTGATTGATGATTGATAGCCATTGACTCTAGTTCTCACTAATTGAATTAGTGGAAAGCTAGGACTTATGGACTTGGATTGATATAGCTCACTTGACTTTCCTTTACCATTAGTTAGAGGATGACTTAGTGGGATTGATTCTTGAAATTATCATATTGTGGTTAGTAATAAGGATAGAGACCCTTAATCACCAATCCTAGCCAAGACTGCTTTTATTGTTAGAATTTCATTGCCATTTACTCTTTATGTTTCTCATCCAAACCCTAAATATACAAGTCCATAACCAATAACAAGAACACTACCCTGCAATTCTTTTGAGAGACGACCCGAGGTTTCAATACTTCGGTTTATAGATTCTAGGGGTTTGTACTTGTGATAAACAAATTTTTGTATGAAAGGATTATTATTGGTTTGGAAGCTATACTTTACAACGAGAATTCATTAGCAAAATTCTAGACTGACAAAAATCTGCTCATCAGACCTACATCCAGTCTCCCCTACAACTGTGGTAGAATTTTTACTATCTTTCAAAGATTGTAAACACCAATTTTTCTAGGATTCCGCCCAATCCTATCTGGGACAAATCCAACTTCTACCTAAACTAGATTTGATTAAGTTCACTCCCTATATTTTCAACCACTAAATAGTCCCCCAACTTAGTAAGGAAATCCCCTTAAGATCATGAAAACAAAACAGAAAAATGTACAAAGCATTTCTAAAATAAACATTTGACTTTTCTCCATGTCTAACTCTCTTTGCTTTTTCTCTCAATGGCTTTTTCTTAATTCCTCACTTTAATTCCTTTTTGCATTGAAACAAAGAAAGATAAAACTTAGAAAGTAGAAGATTTAATAGAGAACCATGAAGGAGAAGAAGGTATAGCTTTGTAAGCTATGAAAATCCAAACTTTGTGCTCTCACTTCTTGCCTCAATCTTTGGCTTTTTACCCCTTTGATAGAGGAGTAAAGCTTCCAAAGCTTGATACTTGGCTTCAGCACCTTTGACTTCTTCTTCCCCAATATCAATAGCAGCAACGGTGCAGAAAATAGCAATATTGATTAAAGCAAATATGCAAACAAACCTTGCTTCTTATCTTTCGTCATTTTTCAATCTTCTTCAAAGATCTAAGCCGTATATCAAAATTTTGGCTCCAAGTTTGATTCTTGACCCTTGATACACAGCAGAGCTTCATAACCTCCACTTTCTTCAACTATTCAGTTCGGTGCTTGACGGAGGAAAGAATTTTTAACAAGTAATTTAGGAAGTACAAAAATGAAAATAATCTTTTGAATAACCTTGGATTTGATCGTTACTTTTTGGTGTCTTAGCTTCTGACTTTCTTCTTCTTTTCTTTTGTTTTTTATTTTGGTATCCACTTTTCCTTCTTGATCTGAGTCCTAATCAGAGCTATTTTATATTGCTTACTCTTGGAAGTAATCACGTGAGAGGGAAGAGAGAAGACTGTTTTGGTTGATTTGAGTTTAGTTTAGATGGAAGTGAAGCAACCGATCTTAGTTAGCTACCAATTTCATGGGCCATAAACAAATGATGTGAACTTGGGCTTGTATCATCACTTGGCCTTAAGCTTATTTTTTATTCTGATAAGAAGTGTTTGTATGATTTGTGATTAGCAACCATTTCTTTGACCCATGAGAGGAGAGCTTATGGGTCGCCAGTTTTGATTGCCACTAGTTTCTACATATTAAACAAACTTAATCACACATATAATTGGGATTTTAACCCTAATAATAATGTTTGTTCATCATCAATTAATTTGTTATAAGTTTTTCAAACTCAATAATCTCCTTCTTGATGGCAAACAATATAAAATAAATTATAAAAAGGAATGAGAAGAGTTTTAAGAAACTTTTCTTTGATAGTACAATCTTTGATGTGAACTCCCCCTTTCTTTATTCACTTGGTTCCCCTTAAATATTTACATTTTTCAACCTGTGATCAACATAATTTACATAGAAACAATGCAAAAATATCCAAAAACTATTTTAAATAGCTTTATACACTAAGTGATCCATCCTTATCACTAGCAAATATTTACAAAGCTATTAATCCAAACAAAATTATCATTCAACCTCAATAAGTAATAAAAAATATCAATCAAAGTTACAATTAATCAAAGCTGCAAGAATTTCTTTCAATATAAAATAGAAGCCTTAAATAATCAATGTCAATGATTCACAAATAAGCCATACTAAAACAGTAGCACATCAGTTCATAAATTAATTAAACAACTTAACAATTCATTTTTCTTTCTTCCCTTTTTGTTATCAAGGAGAGTTAGTGAACCCTGCACAAAATATGTTAAGTATCCAAATGCAAATTAGCAGTGCAATCAGTTCAGAGTTAATGATCTACTTTATTACAGTCATCTAAATGAAATGAAAAGTATCAATATAACATAAGTAAAATACTAGAGACAGTTTTTCATGTGCAGCAGCATCAACATGGAGCTAGACATCAGATCCCTCATCCTCGGATCCTAGAATGTCCTTTTCTTCATGCTTAGACATTATTTGATCATCTTCCAACGATTCAAAGTACTTTAGAAGTACTTCAACTCTGCTTTAAGATTTTCTCAATGAATTTTCATTTTGAATTACAAGTCTCCTAGCTTGTTGCCTAGAATTGATCATTTGCTTGGTAAAGTTTACAAATTCTTGCAACACATCTTTAACGATACCATTTACCAAGTACTTGTTGGAAGTTGATGTACCAACAACAGATGGAGGAGGGATACTTTCATCATCTTCTTCTTCTATAACCTTATCTTTGGCAACCTTAGATCTTTTTTTCTTTGTCTTCTATTTGACTGTACCTTTGCCTTCAAGATATGAAATTCTATTCTCTTGGATTTTATTGCTCAGATCAACACCAAAGTGCTTAAAGAAACAAGTTAAAAATATGCCACCACTAATCACCAACAATGTTGCTGCTATACTTGTTTCTGCCACCACTAAGCCCTTTTCGATTTCATTAGCAAAAAAACTTAACAACGATAACTTTCTAACTTGGTTCCATCTTGCAACTTTTATAATTCATGGCCAAGAATTACAAGATCATCTTGATTCTCAGAGAATTCTTCCAAGATTTGCATCCATTGAAGATGGATCCAACAACACAGATTCTAAAGCCTACAAAGAATGGTGCACTGATGATTACAACCTCACTAGCTGTTTGTTTGCCTCCTTGGACACAGCCTTCAAACACTTTGTCGTTGAGTGCATCTTCGCACGTGAAATCTTGTCAAGAATACACACTTATTTTGTGTCACAAACTAAAGCCAGAGTCAGACAGCTACAACTTCAACTCAAAACTGTAAAGAAAGATGGATCTATAGCTAATTATCTCTTGAAAATTAAAAAGATTGTTGATTCACTTGCTGCTGTAGGTGTTCTATTGTCGGATTCTAAATATACCAATGTTATCCTAAATGGCTTGAATGAAGACTATCATGTCTTCATCACTTTATGACTACCAAAGAACTCCCTTGCTTACACAATCCTAGATTTGGAAGCTCTACTTATGGCCTAAGAGGACATTGTTGAGCAGTTTCACAAACCTAAATAATCACTGGTTCAAGTTCGTTTTGCTCAAGCTCCTTTTTAAGAGTCTTGTTCCTCTGCAACTTCTTATTTCAATAATTTTGGTAGAGGTAACAATCTTGGACTTGGTAGAGGAAATAAAGATCGTTGTGGGCATAGAGGTAGAAATTTTCGTGGAGGCAGATCATTTTGGAACTCTATGAATCGCCCATAATGTCAAATTTGTGGGCGAATCAGACATGTTGCACCTACATGCTACATTTGTTTTGATCAATCCTACAACCAATATTTTCCATAACAATAAGGTTCTTAGAATCATTCCTTACCTCCCCCACTATCTTTCCACAACTCAAGGGCTATGCTAGTAACTCCTTCATCTCTGAGTGACCCATATTGGTATGTTAATTCGGGGCCACTCATCATTGCACACATGATCCATCTAATATCACACAATCTCTTGATTATCAAGGTTAAGAACATGTCTTCATAAGTAATGGTGCTATGATGCCCATGCATAGTGTTGGTAATTCTTTCATTCACAATATTGTAACAAAGAAAATATATAAATCATATGATTTACTCTATGTTCCTTCTATAACTGAAAATCTAATTAGTGTGTCCGATTTGCTAAGGACAACAATGCTTATTTTTCTTTTTGGCCTAACTTTTTCTTGGTGAAAAATTGTAGGCCACCAAGGAGGTTCTATTCCAAGGCAAGGCTAACAAAGGATTATATAGTTTTGATAAAATTATTGTCCCAAAATTTGTATCTACACCCTTTTGTGCCATTGCTTTGATTTCTTCTTGTGTTTCATTTGATATCACAAACGTTCTGGTCATCCTAGTCTTTCTATTGTAAAATCTATTATTAGCATACTTAATTTGTAGATTGATAAAACTTACGATGAAAACTCAGTTTGCACATTTTGTTGTATGGCCAAATCTTATCACTTACCTTATCATATGTCTATTATTTCTTATGGTTATCCTCTTGCTTTAATTGTATTGGATGTGTGGGGTCCTGCCCTAATTTCTTCCAAAGATGGATATAGATATTATGCGTCCTTCGTTGACATTCATTCTAGACATACTAGTGTTTATCTTCTTACAAATGAAGCTCAAGTTTTTTCTATTTTCAAGCAATATAAAGCCTTCATGGAAAGGCAAACTAGTTTTTCAATCTAAGCTTTACAAACGAATAATGGAGGTGAGTATCTCTCCAATTAAATATCTCTCTGCAATTGGTTGATATGCTTCTCACAGGCAGCTCTCAATATGAGGTTACTTAAAGTATTATTCAATTGCACTCTATTTTCTTATTAAAGGACCTTGGTGACATTAATTTTTTCCTTGGCATCAAAGTTAATCACCATTCAAAGTCCCATGTGTGCTTGAATCAAATTAAATACATACATGAGTTACTCACCAAATCAGGCATGCAATATTCTAGACCAATGATTACTCCAATGGTCAGCTCCATAAGATTGGTAGCCTTTAAGAGCTCCCAATTTGAATACCCAACCTTGTTTAGATCACCGATAGGTGGTCTACAATATGTAATCACTACTAGGCATGATATCTCCTATTCTGTCAATAAATTAAGTCAGTATATGGCATCACCTACTCAAGGAAACTGGAGAGCTCTTAAAAGGATACTACGATATCTTGCAGGTACATCTAACTTAACCTTGCAATTCTATAGATCCACTGATTTGCGTTTGACTACATTTGCATATTCAAACTGGGCATCCAACTTAGATGATCGTAAATCAACTACTGGCTTTTGCATCTATTTTGGCACAAATTTTGTATCATGGAAGTGTAGCAATCAGAATGCTATGAGTAGGAGCTCCACAGAGGAAAAATTTCACGTTGTAGCTATTGTCCTCACTGAGTTTATATGGATTTAGACACTGCTTAAAGAGATCAAACAACCTTGTACAATTTGTCCTATGGTTTATTATGACAACATGTCAGCTATAATGTTAGTTTATAATCCTATTCTTCACAATCGGACCAAACACTTCAGACTCAATCTCTACTTTATTTAGATAGAGTCACGTGAGGCTTAGTGGCTATTACTCATATCCCTAGAACTGAGCAAGTCGCAAATGTATTGATGAAGCTTTTATCAGTTGCTACATTCAATAAATTTCTGAATAAACTAAAGCTGGCATTGAAGCTAGCATGAGTTTGTAGGGGGCTATAGAGAGTAAGTATACGATATACTATTAGTTGTTAGGAAAGTTAGTTACCAAATTTGTTATGGAACTAACTCAGGTACACAAGAGCTCCTATATATATCCATGTACTGATATAAGAATGACTTAGTGAATAAGATAATAAAATACAAGCATTACTTTCATATTCCTTATTCTCTAGCTTTTGTAGAGTTCTCTCTTCTATTAGAAACGTTTATAGAGGGAGACATACTTTGGATTCAAAAGTTCCTAGGTAAAATCAGTATACCTCACCTATAGCTCCAATAATCTTTTGTGATAATTTGAGTGTTGTTCTTTTAGCTGTCAACCTAGTGCTACATATTTAGTCGAAGCAAACATTTTGATGATGATTTTCAAATGTCAGCTGCATGTTGTTCACATTCATTTCCACTCACAACTAGCTAATATTCTAACTAAGTCTCTGGCAACACCATCTATTGTCAAGTTTTGATCCAAACTCAGGGTGTTCCTATATACTACCCTTAGTTTAAGGGGTTGTAGAGACAAGATATGTATAAGTGAGGCTAACTAACATGTATATAGATTGATATATAAGTTGGCATTCAGCATTTAATGTAAGATAGAATCATAATTCAAAATTATTCTTACGCACTTTGTAAAAAATCTTTATTGCATTAGTTACTTTTCTTTTAAGTCTGCTGGCTTAGCAGTATTCAGCTCTTCATGTCTTGGACCATTTTCACAAGACCAATGATGCCTAAATGGCACAATTCACGTATATTATTATTTTTTTAACATAAAAAATACCAACATCTTAAACCTGTTTGTATCTTTCTCTTCTTCTTTCTCTTCCCCCATTCTCCATCATCACCATCAACCTTGCTCCAACAACAACAATATCACTATATGCATTAACACCCTAAAATGTCATCCTCTATATTTCTCCCTAAAATCAAAGCTCACAACACAATGTCATAGTGGGCAATGGATAGCTAGTCGTTGTAGTCACCATCATTTTTCTATGGGTTGGAGCTATCTTCCTTTTTATCCCGTTCATGGTGCTTCGTCTTCACACTACAAAAAAAGGCCTGTCAGCACACTTTTTTCTTCCCACGCTTTTAAAGTGTGACCAAAAGTGGTTAATCACCACGCTTTTATGAGGATGGCCACTAATTTGTGATTTGGCCACGCTTAAAAAAGGTGGCCATAGAAGGAAATCAACACGCTTTTATAAAGGTGGCCACTGATTTATGATTTAGCCATGTTTTTTTTTGCCACGCTTCAAAAGCATGACCATATAAAAAAACAGGTACTCTTTAAAAGCGTGGCTAGTTTTAATATACCTATGAAGGAAAAAAATGGAAGTGTGTTATGTGCCTTCACTGCCTTCGCTATGGTTTGAGTTCAGGCAAGAGTAAAGGCCCGCAAAATCCAGTTAAGTCATGAGAAGAAGCAACATGAAGCTACAATGCAAAGGGAGATATTGATATTTTTTTATCCCAATGTATTTTATAACTATTTTGGTTATAAGAGATTGATATAGCTAATTTGGTTTGAATTTTATTAATGTAATACTAATTTTCATTTATTAATTTTTTAAATGATATTCACATATTTTTATCAATATTTTTTATTATTTTTGGAGTGTATTAGAATACGTGTAAAAGTACATGCTGGAATTTTTTTAATTTGATAGGGATATAGCCACGCTTTAAAAGCGTGGCAATAGGTCCATGTATCTTCGACTTTTGACACACTTCAAAAGCAAAGCCATATCTTTTACTATTGGCACGTTTCAAAAGTTTAGTCATATCTTTCACTTTTCAGTATGCTTTTAAAGTATAACTATAGGGTTATATATATGGCCACACTTTTAAAGCGTGGCAATAGATGAAAGCGTGTCGATAGATCGACAAAAGCGTGGTGATAGAGCAATCGGCACACTTGCGGATGTGACCTTTTTAAAAGCGTGCCGATAGCTCAAAAAGCGAGGCGAAAAGCTATCGGCACGTTTTAAAAGCGTGGCAAAAAACTTATTTTCTTATAGTGCTGTTTTTTCCGTAATGCCTGGTCTTTTTTGTCTCCACTTTCTCTACCATCTCAAGCTTTCCTCGCCCTTGCTTTCTCTATCTTTATCAATCACTGTACTGTTGCGTCTTTAACTTCTCCAATTCCTAATTTCTCCTCCACCATTACTCACTTACATTCTCACCAAGTTATTGTAAGTCTCATTGTATGTTGCTTTGTTTGCTAATAGTCTTTCTCCACCTTGCCATATTTTACGAGCTCTTTAAGCAGCTTTCAGCCTCTCCTACTTTATCCTTGCCAACCTGTTATTGCTAGAGGTGTGTTGTTGCTTTTTGTTTTCTATTTTTTGTGTTGATGTTTGTCGTGTTGTTGCTTGTTGTCATTGTTTTGTATAAGTTGTTGTGTTTCTATTATATTGCAATTGTTGATGTTGGTGCTAATAGATTACTTTTTAATTTATTAATTTTGTTATGACTATTGTTCTAGAAGTGTTAATTAGTATTTTGAGAAAAAGAGAAGAAGGAATTCGTTGCAGCCGTGGCATGGTGGTGGTTGTGATAATAAATGGTAGTGGGATGATTGAAGAAGAGAAGAAGAAGGAGGAGGAAAATTTTGGAAGACAAAAATGAATTTAAATTAGAAAATAAAAATATAATGAAATAAAATATTTAATAAAACATATACAACGTCAAATATTAAAAAAAATATAATTTAATTCAAATTTTAGAGATAAGATACTACTTTAACCTTACAAAAATGGCAAGTTCTTATATGAGTAACTACTTTGTTGAACTTGAAATGCCATACAATGGATATTTCAAATGCTATATAAAGCGAGATATGTATATTTCTCTTATATATCTCTTAATGGTAAATTGGTAATGAACGCCACTTGACGAATGAACATGCAACCAAAGATTTCATCTTTTGGGTGCATGAGGACAATTTTAATAAATCTTTGAAAGGACTTTTGTCTATTGTGACAATTTTTTACCTATTATTTTTCCTTAAGTGTATGTTGGATTCAATTAAAAAAATAGAGAAAAAATTAAAGAATTTTTTTTCCGCTATTTGGTTATGCAAAGAAAGCGTGAAGGGAAAAAAAAAAAGAAAAGAAAAGGCACATATAGGATAATCCTAAATATTTTGAGCTCTTTTGCCAAAAAAAAGATGTAAAACTAAAAGTAATTGAAATATCATTTATATCCTCCAATTTATAAATTATAATTCTAGAATAATTTTCATCACAACTATAAGTTGTAACAATAAAATAAATAATAATTAGACAACTGAATACAACAACAAAAATAATAATAAAATTAGTATTTATTATAAAATTATTTTATATAATTTTTGAAATTGAGTTAAATGTAAATAAATATAATATTTATATTTTATCATATAATTAATAAAGTCATATATGTCATTTTATTACTTTTCACTTTCTCCCTTCTCAATTTCTCTTCTCTTTTCTTTTAATCCAAGTACATAAAAAAAATACACTTTTGTTCCTTGTTTTTATTTCCTTATTTTCTTTTTTTCTTTTTCTTTCTTTTCATGCACTCTCTTTTCTCAACCAAGCAAAGCATAAACGAAAGTGCATTACAATGTTGATTTTTGAGGATTCGGATAGCCAAATCATGGGAATAGAACCAAGAAAGAAGGAACAAAACATGAAAACAAAGTATTGAAAAAGCAGTATTTTTAATTGCTAACTAGCTACTTAAATTTTGCTGGGTGGCAGCAACTCATTGATAGTGACTTACTGTGGGCCAACCCATATGTTAAATTGTTGTATCTACTCTTTCAAGGGTTTTTCTAACGACTATTTTCAAAACATTTGTTAAAAGCAGCGACTTTGGGTTTAGGGTATTAAATATAGAAGAATTTTGATAAAACATCAGAAATTCTAGTTTAAAAGATATTTATTGTATAAGGAAATTATTATAAGTATCTAAAGTTTCCAAATAAACAATCTTAGCAACTTACTGTTAGCAAAATATGAAAAAAAAAATTATCCAATTAAAATGTTGAAAATTAGATTTTTTTCTATATTATTGTATGCATTTTGTGAGATATACTGTAGACCATGAAGTACTTTTTTTATAGAATAATTAAATCACCTTGTAATTACTTAATATTAGTCAAAAAAATTTATTGTAAAATTATTTTAACTTTTATTTTTTGGAAGTTTTAGGGTATATAATTAGAATTTAAAATTTAAAATTATGATTTAAAATTTAGAATTTATGATAAAATTTAGGATTTAAACTTAATTTAAAAAAAATTGATGGATATTTTGACTAGAAAAAATAGTTTTTTATTTGAATATCAAAATTAGCACATATGTCATTGAAATATTTGGTGGAATAAATGAACGAAATAACGGCATTGATTTAGTAATGATTTAGGTATTAAATTACGATTCAGTCAAGATATAATAATATCATTGTCAAAATTATAAATAGGAGGGGGGAAAATTTTCCGATTATATTTAGCCCCATGTACATTAGTGTGTTGAACATATATATGTATATATATAGATACGAAAATACGCATACACATACAGACTGCATTTATTGAAAAAAGAAAGAGTTGAAAGGCATTGAATATAACATTGAAGGAAAGCATGATAACGCCTGTGACTCTCATTAGTGGTAGCATCTTCCAATTTATGAACCCTTCTTTAATCATTTCAATATATTCCTTGCTAGAAAAGTAAGATTGTTGAAGTGGATATATATATATATATATATATATATATATATATATATATATATATATATATATATGTGTGTGTGTGTGAGAGACTTTTTTTTTTTTTACATGTAACATGATTAATTATATAGATAAGTGCCTTTTCAATTTTAGGTTTATTATTGAAAGTTAATATATATGGATGTACACGAAGTCGCTTGTATGGGTTGTGAGGTGAATTGGAGATTTGCCGATCAAGAAAATAACGAGATTGGATTTTCAGAGCGGTAGGAGTGGTATCTGAAAAGATACTCCGATACTCAAGTCAGAATAGATATGAGGAGTATATATGAGGGTTAGGAATGAGTGTTGTACTTGAGGGAGCCCTTGCCTCCTTTATATAGTTTAGGGTAGTTATCTTATCTTATCTTATTGGTTAAGATAGAAAAAATGTTTGAATTTGATTGATGGTTAGGAGTTTATGGTTAACAGGCCAATTTGGACCTGGGTAACCAGGTCATGATTGTTTCGACAAGGGACCCAGGAACCGTCACTTCGTCAAATCTGGCGGTTAGCTCTTTGACGTTGGATAGGTACTGTTGTAACAGAAAGTCCTGTGTCTAGTAGTCTCTGTTTATTTGGGAGCTGACTATTTGGGAGTCGCTACAAACTTCTAGTGTTCTTGAGCCGACCTCTTTGGCCAACATTAGTCCAGCTAAAAGGGCTTCGTATTCTGCTTGATTATTGGAGATCGAAAACTCGTATCTAATGGATTGTTCGATAACGATCCTGTTCTCGTTTTCCAATATGATGCTCACTTCTCCTGAGCTAGTGTTTGATGAGTCATCAATGTGGAGTTTCCATAACTCCGTGGGCTCATTTCTTGGGGTTATTTCAGCAATGAAGTCCGCCATGTGTAACACCCTACCATACAGAGTCTTATGCTTAAGTCATAATTCAGAGATGGCAAGGTATTACGACCTCTAAAATAAAAATTTAGTACGTATAGTAGTATGAATGATTGATTATAACTAGGAGCCTTTGTAGAAAAAGGGGTAAACAAAAACCGCAACTCGAAAGCGCAACACTCCGATCGATAACGTAACGAACAAGGATAACCAACGCGTGATTATATATATACAAAGGAGAGTCAAAAACAGGAATATCAAGACTCAAAATCCGGCTGCGAAGATAACGGTCCGAGCATAACAATATATACATATGATAAAATAAGGAAAACCCCAAAGGAAACCCAAAGGGACACAAATACATAAAACCTATTCTCCAAAATCTCCCATAAGAGAAGTCATCACAGTTTGTATTATTTAATGGAGATAAAAGTATCTAAGCAAAACATATAAACTAAAACATGGCCCCGAGAA
Organism: Arachis hypogaea; assembly: GCF_003086295.3. Classification (NCBI taxonomy): domain Eukaryota; kingdom Viridiplantae; phylum Streptophyta; class Magnoliopsida; order Fabales; family Fabaceae; genus Arachis; species Arachis hypogaea. Next base: position 14,049,898 of record NC_092038.1, read on the forward strand.
CAAGGATCTTCGCAAATCTAGAAGTCTCCAGCATGCATCAGCGGGAAACCTCACGTCCTGCATATGAAAAACCACAAAATCCGCATGGGTGAGAACCAGAGGTCCCCAGCATGGTAACAGCTTCCACATATATAATACATAATAATGGAGGAAAGCCAAAGGCAATCCTAGAACTTCCTTCAGAGAATATCAAAGCTTATAAACAAGCTAAACCATAAAGGGCATCTGACTAGAGATACTTCAGTCTAACTAATACTTCCCTTTCCAATTCCTTCAAACCTCCCAACCACCAGCAGGAGTATAATGTAGCAAACACAGTTATATCAAGCAAGAAATATACAATTAGGAACAAGTAAGGCATTTAGACAATTAGCAAGTAATATGCAGTCAAATAGGCAATCTCAAACAATTCATATAGTATGCATATGATGAATGCCTGTCCATAGTGGCTGATGATATCATCTGTCGGTTATAGAGCCAACCCGACAAGTCCTGGCAGTTAACCATTGGACTGTCCCTCTGTCACGCATCCCCAACTCGAGTTATACTCATCATAAACTTGATCATAATCATGATCTATATCCATCACCTTCACTGGTGAATATTTACGGGGGCGAGCTCATCCGGGTCTTTCACAGTGCCCGGCCACACTTATGACATAGGGTCAAAAGAGTATCAAGTCTCAACCTGGAGCACGTGGTGGCTAGCCACTGCTACTACCCAGGGAAACTCGTATCTCCGATAGTGGAAGTGCAAATCACAATTATCAATAATTCAGCATAAACATGCATGAATTCTCATCCATGGATCAACATCCATATCAGCCATTCCGGCTCACGGTTAAATCCATAACCAGCCAATATTCATAGCATACACAGCTATTCCGGCTCACGGTTCAATCCAGAACCAGCCAATATTCATAGCATACACAGCTATTCCGGCTCACGGTTCAATCCAGAACCAGCCAATTCATAAACAATTACAGCCCTTTGGCCAATGGCATAACAAGCACTTCCACCACCATCCTCCGCATCTCACATAATCATGCTTGATCATCAATGATCATTCATTTTTCCCTTGCTTCACTCGCAAGTCACCTCATTCCCTAGCCCCTTTTTAATAGCTAGGCATGTCATATTGATTTAAGATATGAGTGGTGAGATCGGAGGCTTAGAGTATGAAATTTGGCTTTTAGAACTCAAAAATCAACTTTGGGATGGAAACAGGTCCACGCGTACGCGCACTCCACGCGCACGCGTGAATGGCCTCAAAACTTCATCGATGCGCAAGCGTCATGCACGCTAACGCGTGGATTAAACATTTGCCAATCGACGCGTAAGCGTCAACCACGCGTACGAGTGGGTGTCCTCGTGCCCCAGGCACAACACTGGCACAATTCTGGCCTAACTCTCTGGAAAATGGCTGGGCATTGGGTGCAGCACAATCGGCGCGCCCGCGCACATCACGCTCACGCGTGGATGGCATTTTCCGGAAGAACGGCGCGCACGCGCCAAGTGCGCCCACACGCAAGGGGTCATTCTGCTAAAAATTTTCTAAGTTAAAAGCTGCAGAATTCACCAATTTAAACCCCAATCTTCCAACGGACATAACTTTCTCATTTTAAATCGTTTTTCACCCATTCTTCGAACGGCATGGACATCCCGGATCCAATTTCATTTATAAATAGATTTGGCACAAAACAGAGATCCGTAGTCCAAGTTATGTCCCACCAAAGTATACCCAAAAATCATATTTTTCATAAAAACCACAAAGTGCCATTTGCAAACAAGCCATTTCCAACTCTTTTCAAAATCAATCAAAACATGCCATTTTCATCCCTTTTCTTTGAAATCAATCAAAATATATCAATTTCAACATCAAGCCTCCTCAACTCACGCATTGACACATTACCACAATATACAAAATCACTATCTCATCATTCTAACCCACTTCACCCAAGTGGCTCAAACTCAAATATATTGACATATCATATACTCTTACTCATGCCAATTCTCAACAACACCAATTCCAATAAATCATCATTGTACACAATCAATATCATACTCACCATCAACATGGTTCAACCCACAATTCAACCATAACCAATCATCAAGCATATATCACAACATGCATATTTCTCATACATCATACCATCAAGGCATCATTAATCATCATCACATATATGACCACATCATATATCTCAATTATTCAACAACATCAACCATTCAATGCCTATCTTAGGGCCTCTAGCCTAAGTATTTCCTACCACATTACATATTAGATACGGGAAACCGAAACCATACCTTAGCCGATTTTCCCAAGCTCCACCGGAGCACTTCCAAACCACTTATCCACAAGCTCCCAAGGCCTCAAAACCTCCAAGAACAGATTTTTCACCACCAAACCCTTTCCAAGCTTTTCAAAATCACCAATCAAGCTCCAAAATTTACATACACACAACCACACCCAAGGTCCAAGGAGACAAGATTAACCTTCTCCTTCAAGAGAGTTGGGTCCTCAAGATTGGTTGTATGGGTTTTGTAGAGCTCTCCGCGGTGAACGCATGGCCGCAAACGGAGCGGCAATCGGAGCTCTAGATCAAAAGTTATGGTGGTTTGAAGATCAACCAAGGGAGAGAACTTGAGAGAGTGTTCTTCCTCCCTTTCTCTCTAATTTCAGCTTGTGTGTGTAACAAATGAGGAGAGAGAGTGCTGAAAACTAGGGTTTTGGTTAAGTTATGTTGGGCCAAGGGCCCACTTTGGGTCCAATTGGCCCGGTTTGGCCCGTTCAGTCCAATCTTGGTCTGAATTCTATAAAATTGGTACCAAAATTCTCGTCTCAATCTCCTCTATCATATTTAGCCATGAAAATCACATTTTAGGCTTTCCAGAATAAATTCTCATTTATGGGTTAATTAGCCATTAATTAACCGGGTTTTACACCATGGATTGGGTCTTGATTGCGTTCCTGAATTTGAATCTGATATCATATTATGACAGCTCGACCGACCAACCAAGCATCCGTCCTATCAGGCCTGGCTTCTGGAGTAGCGCGTCTCTGCATTTTGGAGAACTTTAAGTATGAAGTAGACCGGACTCTACGTCTTTTGCTTGTCTTCCCAGATTAGTGCTGCTGCTAGCACTTCTTCTATTAGAGATAAGTAGAGGTACAACACTACAACATCTCTCTCGTGAGCTTTGAGAGTATAGCAGGTTCTGCTAGCACTTTTTTGAAGTGTTGGAAGGCGTCTTTGCACTCGAATTTCCATTTGAAGCTTATACCTTTTTTCACGAGTCTGAAGAAAAGGATGGCCTTTTGGACTGAATCTCTGAGAAAACGTGAGAGTACAGCGAGTCGGCCGGTTAGCCTTTGGACATATTTGAGATTTACGAGGCTACTCATCTCGAGGATGGCCTTACACTTTTTCAGGTTCGCTTCTACTCCGTGCTATGTAATAACTCTAATTTTTGCAATAACGCAAGTTTTTCTTAAAATAATATTTTGAAGCGATTAGTTTTATTTTGACGAGTCGACTTTGAATTCCGACGTAAAATAAATGGTAATATAATTTTATTATTATGTTATTTATTTATTTTACTTGCTCTAATTATAGTGGAGTCTAGATAATAATATTATTATTACTATCAAATCTGATTTTTGTCGATATAAGTAATTATCAGTATTTTTTGACGAGCTTAAAATTGTTAATGCTTCATCAAATATCTTTTAATTCCTAAATTACTAATGTCATTTATATTAGTAACTCGTATATAATTATCCTTATATATATTATTACTTGTGTAGTAATATATTCAATTTTTATAATTATTCATTTAAGATATTTATAACTTGAACCGCTAACTCAGCTACACCAAAACTTGACACCTACCCCTTATCCTTGCTAAATTACTTTCTACTAATTCAAACTCTTCCTTAACCACTTAATAACATCATCAGCCGAATATATAAGAAAGAAAAGAGAGAGATTTGTATCATGAAACCAAGTAATACTAGGCAATGACACTTAACCCTTTTAATTGCCAAATCATATCTCTCATCATTCATAATCGAACTGCATGTCAAGAAAGAAAAGAGAGACACCAAAAGCTTCCATTGAAGAACTGTGACCGCATTAAACTTCTTTTCTCGATTTTTTCTAATCCGTAATTCTAATAAAAAATCTAATCCGATAAAAGAATTCGTATCTTCATTTTCTAGTGTTGGCATCATTTTTGTTTGGTAGAAATTAATAGTGACGTAGCTCTCCTCCTTCTTGAAGTTTGGCCCTTTGATGTTCTTGGCAGAGGAATCGATCTTTGATGTATTCTTCTTCAGTTTTTTGGTCGGAAAGTTTCTTCAAAATTTTGAGTATTTTGATTTCGTATGAAGATAGGATTTTGATAAATTCTCATCGATTAAATTGTGTTTGATAAGTGAACTGATGTTTGGATTAAATGTTGTCAAAATTTGATTGCTTTTCATGTTGAATTTTGTTGATAAATTGATATTTTGATGAGGTTGTGTTTTGGTCAGCCTAGAAGCAGCCAAGACCATGTCTTTAATGATAATATTAGGGGATGTTATTGTGTACATAATTGGATAAATTTGGCGAGATTTAATAGTCAATAGATTATACTAAAAATTTTAAAGAATCAGTAACCAAAAAAGTTTGAAAACGGATAAAATTTCAAGTTAATATCTTGATAGAAAATGGAGCAAGTTTCGGTTTCTTTGAAGGATAAGAAATCAGTTTGAAAAATTTTATTTTGAAGGGTAACATTATATTTGTATATAAAAATCAAGGTAAAATTTGTAATTATGTAAGTTTTCGGGTATTTTAGATAATAAATAAAGTATAGAGGTAAAATGGGTATTTTATAAAAGTTCAAGGTTGCTTTTATAAATATTGAGATAAGAGATGTTTCAAATATAATTTTATAAAAATATTGGGTTAAAAATAAAATATTTAAAATTTTGAAGTTTAAAACATAGATAATAAGAGTTTAAAAATAAAGTTTTACGAAACTAAGTTTTTAAGAAGAGATATAAATATTATTTATTTATCATTTAAATTATCTTATTTATATTATTATTATTATTTTATTAAGAGTATTATTTAGTAAATATATTATTATTAATATTATTATAAGTCATAGGAGAGTAAACAGAATGATGTTAAAAGCTTTAGAGAACACCGGCTTAATTAAAGAAGCTTATGATTCTCTTTTCATAAAATACTTAGTGGATGATGAGAGAACAGTGTGAAGATAGTTTGAACCATTAAGGATAATTAAGTAAAAGACTGAAGAAAGAGAAAAGATAAAATGGCACGTGTAATTATGAAATCATTAAAAAGTCACGAGAAGGTGACAGAAAGTAAATAGTTATGGTGCCGATGTGAAAATGTTAAGTCATTGGCTTTACATGTGAAGGATTATGCGGGGACACCCGTGTATATGGAATGGCTTCCAGGAGAAGGGGTCACATGCTTCAGCTGGAGAATCAGAGACTGCATGTACTTACTGAGGTCATGATCAACATACTTCAGTTGGAAAATCAGCTCCTGTAAGAAGTAGAAACTTACAGAGGTTATGTCGCTGAAATGCCTTATTTGACTTGCGAGTTGGATTGCATCAGGAGCAGGTCAAAACCGACAAATGAGCTCATTACCTGCGATAGGACTAGACATGCATCATTGTTATTGCGCATTTGCATTTTACTAGATATTGTGAAATTGTTTGCGATTGTCTTCTTGTGTTTATGCATTCTTTAATGGTATTTTGAATTGTGTGACTAGATATTTCTCTGTGACACTTGTATATTTGGTTGTGAATTAATTGAATTATGATAATCCTGACTTGACTAACTACCCTCGACCCTACTAAAAACCCCCAGTTCTTACCCCTTTTCTTCCTCCCCTTCAGATGGAGACCAGAGTTATGTTTTATTAGATGGACCCTCCCTACATATATGAGGATCTTGTACAACATAGGTTTTACGTAGCAGCTATAGAGATTAGGACCCGTATGTACATTCTACGCGACCACCCTTTCTGTCATCCGATTAACACTCCGCACGTTAACCTCAATATGCCTTATAAGTTCCCGTTGCATTAGCTCCACTCGGATGCTTTGTTTCACCCATTCCATGACAGTCATATACCTCATCAGCACCCCGATCAGACTGAGGATCAAGTGGACCTTGAGCCTGAGCCCATAGAGGAGCATATACCAGAGCCTATACCTGAAGAGGATATTCCTGTAGAGCAGATCTCAGTATCTCCATCTAAGCCGTCATCTAAGGAGCTGCTCACCACCTCCATTAGTGGACCGACGAGTATTGGCCAGACCAGTAGTATGAGTGCTGAGGCCCCTCTTGAGATTGTTGAGATTTCTGATGATGAGGACAAGGATCCTGAGGAGTGTTCAAATGTAATTGTGATTTTCTCTGACGATGATAGTTGATGCTTGGGAGCTGTGGATGTGGCGTATGCGAGTTTTTTGTGTTAGCCTAACTTTTGTGATTTGTCTCTCACTTTTGATTAGACTCATTGAGAGAGTAGGGTGTATATAGTTGACTAGGCTAGTTTCAGGCACCAGCTTAAGGGCTTCCTATATGGACCAGGACCCAAAAAGTTGATCCTGTATACAGTAACAAAATGTGAAGGGTTGTACGCTAACTTAAAATCTGTATGACAACATATGTATATATATGTAGATAGTATGTATGATATATATTATCTCTATCTTTGATGTGTGTGTTATTTTATCGTAACTATTTAATTATTTCTTTTAAAAGAAAAAGTTTTTCCAAAAATTTGATTGCGCGCTAAAAGGATTATAGGCATAATAATAAATATTTAGTTAATTTTTATGAAAGCAAGTTAGTGACGCTTAATTTTCAGTATGATCATGGTGTTCCATTATAAAGTCCAAGAACTTCCCGGCCTCCATTTCGGAGGCGCATTCGGTGTTTCCTCATGGTGTTCAATATGAGTTTGAGGTCGCCAATGAGCTTTTTGCCTGTTTGTGTCTTGGCGAGCATGTCATCAATATAAACCTCCAGTTTGGTCCCTGAGAGGTCTTTAAAGATTTTGGTGATGAGCCTTTGGTAGGTGGCCCCGGTATTCTTTAATCCGAATGACATGACTGTGTAGCAGTACGTGCCTTCAGAGGATATGAATGTGGTCTTCTCCTCGTCGTGTCGGTACATGGGTATCTGGTTGTACCCGGAGTATGCATCCATGAAGCTGAGGTACTGGCACCCTGAGGCGGTGTCTACTAGCCCATCAATGTTTGGTAGAAGGAATGAGTCTTTTGGATAAACTTTGTTCAAGTCCGTGTAGTTGACGCACATTCTCCATTTGCCGTTTGCTTTCTTGACCAACATGACGTTGGACAGCTAGGTCGTGCAAGGGAGTTCTCGGATGAATCTGGCTTCAAGCAGGCTTTTGACCTGCCTCTTAACATCAAATGCTCGGTTTGTGGATATTTTTCTTCTTCTTTGCGCCACTGGTCTGGCTTTGGAATCCGCGGCTAACCGATAGAACATCAGATCTGGGTCTATTCCCGGCATGTCGGCTGGGGTGAATGCGAATAAGTCTCTATTCTGATTTAGGAGCTCTACAAGGTCGGTTTTTAGGTCAAAGGGCAGATTTTTGTTGATGAATGTGAACCCGTCTTTGGTTTATCCTATTTGTAGCTTTTTCATGTCCCCCTCTGGTTCCAGTCTAGGTTGATCATCTTGCCGTGCATCCAAGTCGGCGAGAAAGATCCCTGCTGCAGCTCGGAATCATTTCCGTAGGGCCAGACTGGTGTTATCGTATTTTACTGCAATTTCTCAGTTGCCGTAAATTATTCTGGTGGTTCCGTTGTTGGCTTGGAACTTCATGATGAGGAACTTGGTAAATATGGTGGCGGAAAAATTGTTGATGGTTTTCCTTCCTAGAATGATGTTATATGCCGTGGAATCCTATAGGACCATGAATTCAGAGAGTGTGGTCTTTTTTGGTTACCAGATCCAACAGTGACTGGTAGTACTATGGAATCGTCCAGTTTGAGAAAATTATTCCTGAGCTCGGATACCTCGTTTTAGTGGCTTTGTAAGTTTTTGCTTCGGAGTCCTAGCTTGTCGAAAGCTCATTAGAAGAGGATGTTAAAGTCGGCTACGATGTCCATGAGTATCTGCTTAACCAAACCAGTTCCAACCCTGTCTGATATGACAAAAAGGGCGTCTTCTTCCGACGTGCTGTTCTGGCAGTTATCGGGGGAGAATGTTATCGTCATTGGAAGGGTAGGGGTTCTTTGTTCGTCTGTTACTGTCAGTACCCGAAGGTCCTTTTTAAGTGCTTACTTGTACTTTTCGGTGCATCTTTCCCGGTGATGATGTTTACTATGATCGTCGGGTCGGTTTCTAGGCTTTCTTGTTGAGCTTGCCTTAACATCCTGGGGTTGCGTCCTTCCCATTCCTGCAGTCTCTCCCTTTTAGTTTTCCTAGATTCTCGAAATATTTTGGTAAACTCCGGGAGTTTGCTGTCTTGAATGGCTTGTTCGATAGCGTCTTTTAGGTCAAAGCAGTCCTGAGTCTTGTGTCTGTATCCTCTGTTATAGTCGCAGTACAGGCTTTTATTGCCGCCTACCCGCTCTTTCAATTATCGGGCGAAGGATGTCTCATTCCGCTATCTGGTAATAGATCTCGGTGATTGGAGCTGGTAGGGAGTGTAGTTCGTGAATTTTCCTATCCTAGGTGGTCGGTTGGGGGCAGTGAATTTGTAGTGTTCCTTTGAGTTATCTTTGGGCGGTGCATTATTTCGAGGTGTCGTCTTACCGTGCTGCCGTTTATTGGCTGCTACGACTTGGCTTACTTCTTCGTCATTTATGTATTTTCTTGCAACGTTCTGGATTTCATGCATGGTCCAGATTGGTTTGATGGTGATTTGCTTCTGAAAATCTTCATTCATGAGCCCGTTGGTGAGACAGAAGCTGGCTACGGAGTCTGTGAGTCATCAACCGTTATGCACTTGTTGTTGAACCTGTCGAGGTATTTCCTTGTGGGTTCGTCTTGCTTTTGTGTGATTCCGATCAGGCTGATTAGGTGCTTTACTTTTGTGATTCTGGTAGTGAACTGTGCATAAACTTTCTAAAGACGTCGTTAAAATTGGCTATCGAGCCGTTGGAGAGGGCGTTGAACCACTTAATTGCAGAGTCAGCTAGGGTTACTGGGAAGGCCTTGTATCAAACTGCATTGGCAGCCTCTTCTAGGTTCATCCTGACCTCGAAGGTCGTGAGGTGTTTCTATAGGTCCTTCGTCCCGTTGTATTTCATGCCAGTCGGTTTGTAGAAATCCTTTGGTAGCTTGGCCTTCAGGATTCTCTCGGTGAACGGGATGGCTCCCATTATCACGTGCTCGATTCTTTTACGCTTGGTATCCCATCAGTGTCTTCTGTCATCGTAGTCGCGTCGGCGCTTTGAGTCTAGGGAGACATTGCAGTCTTATTGTTTCCCATGTTGTCGTTTGGGTGACCTTTTGTTCTTTGTTTCTCACTGTGATCAACTCTTGGAGGTTGCTTGGCTTGCTTGTTCTGGCTGGTATCGCTCTTTGGTCACCGTCCCGGCACTCAAGGGTTTGTACTCTTTGGTAGAGCTCTTGGATTATCTGAATTTCTTTCTCTCCTAGTCCGTCAGGGGTTTGGGCCTTATTGAGGTGGTAGTCCTCTTCTTTTGGCCGTTGCCTGTCGAAGGTTGGCTGGCGGTGTACGGCATTGGTTATCCTACCGAGGGTCAGGGGAACATTGCTCCGTAGTTTGGGCATTAGGTTATTTAGGTCAGACACATGGTGCTAGCCTGAAGAGTGCTCTTTGAAATTCTCCGTCATGCCACCAAGACTTGGCGAATCCCCACAGACGATGCCAATGTACACAAAGTCACTGGTACGGGTTGTAAGGTGGACCGAAGATTCACCAGTCAAGACGATGATGGGACTGGATTTTTGGAGCGGCAGAGGTAGTACATGCAAAGACACTCCAACACCTAAGTCAGAATAGATATGAGAGGTATATGTGAGGGTTAGGAATGAGTGTCGTATCTCGGGTAGTTATTTAATCTTATCTTGTTGGATAAGATAGAGTAAGTGTTTAAATTTGATTGATGGTTAAGGATTTATGGTTAGTAGGCCGGTTTGAGCTAGGATAACTGGGTCATGATTGCTTCGACAGGAAACCTGGGGACAGAGTCTGGAACAATAGATAATTTATTTGTCTAAATACATTGATTTTTTAATAAAGCTAAAATATGAAATAACACTTATTTTGAAAATAAAGAAAGAGTTATATTCTTTTATTAGTACCTAAGGATGTGTTTGTTTACAAGGACATGATACTAAGACAGGGATAGGGACATAAAGACATAATATCATGTTTGGTAGATGAGACATGGACAGACATATTGTGTCTAGAGTATAACACCCTGATTCTCCACAGGGTTATTCTCGAAAATTCCATAATGAGAAAATTCGATAAATATCTGAGGATCACCTCGTCATAAAATAATAAGGCGGATTTAGACTTGATAAGTGAAACAAATAGATATACTGTTAGAGATAAATGCGTGTACTAAGCTTCAATATTATTTTACTCTGTTTTAATTAGCAACGAGATTCGGTGATATAAAAAATTACCCATCCAATTCAATTATTCTATGGAATAATTTCTTTTATAAGATTTTAATCATCTCTTTAGTTGTTTTTGAAAAGAGTTGATAAATGAATCATTGAACCAAACTATTTTAATGAACCAAACTTTGAACCGGATTGGTTTCTTTTTCTTTGGTCCAACCAAACCACCTCCTATTCAAATAAACCCAACCCTAGTTATCTCTTCTCTTAGCACCGCTTGGAAACTCAACATAAACCATAGTTTCACCTCCTCAGAGGTGCGTTGCTGTAGTGTTGGAGGGAGGAGAAGACACGAAGCCCTTAACAGCTCAGCCCATCCTTCCTTCTATATAAATATAGGTAGGTAGCTTCAAATTTCACTTCTTCCCTGAAAAACACATCAAGAAAATAAAAGCAAGGAAGGGCCAGCGACGGGAAAAGAGTAGAAAGCAAGAGGAGGACGGCCAAGCTAAAGCAGGAGTTTCATCCTACTCACCCAGTTGATTCATCGAGCTTCTCTGTAAAGCGAGAACCAGCGATTTCACCTTCTTCCCTTACTTCTCTAATTCAAACCTCTGACCAAATCCTTGCTCCATTCCTCTAGCTTGCCCAATTTTTGAAACAGCCACCATCACAAGCGAGAGAGGGGTTCAGTTGCAAAGAGATAGCAGAGGCAAGCTTTGTGCGTTTGATCAACAAACAAGGTAAGGGATAGGATAGATAGAATGCTTCTTTTGTTACTGAGCTTGATGTTATGGATTTATGAATTATTGTATGTTTGATGAATTAATGTATGTTTGAACGATGATATTTGCTGGTTTATGATGGGTATGCTTGATGATGAGTCTTTATGAAAAACTCTGTTTAAGATAATGCAAAAAAAATACGTTCAATTGTATATATGTACTTGAAGAATTGTGAATGACCGAGTTTGAGTTTTTGGGACTGCGTTGACATTGGTAACAATTTTGGATAACCAAAGAAAAGCTAAAAGTGTGATTTTAGGGGAGATATAAACTAGGGTGTGGAATTTGGCATGTGAGGTTGTTGGAATTGCATTGTGCAGAATTTCTGTAATTTCTGCATAATTAGCAGTAAAATGAAAGAATTTTTGGGAGCAGTCTAGACTAAAATTTTGTATGAAATTATTTTTCTATGAAACTTTATTTTGTTTTGAATGTCTCATAAAAATTTCAGAATTAATTGATAAGTGGATTAGGAGAAATGAATTTTTGAAGATTGATGGTTTCTGCAGAAAATTCTGTCCTCTTACTACAGAAGCACCAAATTCCAACCCACTTAAATTTTAATTTGATAAGGGATTAAGTTGGAACTAGTAGCAATTTAAAGTTTTGTATGTCTATAATCTCCAGTTTAAATTTAAGATCAATACCACATTTATCCAATTAGATATGATGCAGGGAAGGTGGCTAACTCCCTGAATTCTGAAAACCGTTTAAAAAAAATAGGGCAACATTCCCGATTGAATAACTTTTTCATACGGCATGATATTGATCCAAAAAAATTTTTGAAATCTAAATGAGTCTTATTTTATGTCACCAATTTTGAAAGGCAATGGGTAAAAATCATATTTTTAATGAATTTATCAAGTTTAATACTCCCTGCTATTTTTCTGCAATGATAGCAGAATTTTAAAAGATTTGTACAAGTTTTAATTATTGTCGGATTGCCCCATAATCAAGTTTTATTTTCTAAACTAGTGATTTTACAATAGCTAAGGGAATTAAAGAGAGTCTAATGACCAATTAAAGATGTCTACATGATAGATTGTTAAGGAGGGTCTGAAAGTGTTAGGATTAAAGAAACTCGTAAGGGTGGCGTTAGTACAATTTTAAGGAAGGTTATGCCCAATTTTCTTTTTGTAAGAATACATGAACTTAGTTAAATGAAAAAGTATAGACTATCCCTAAAATAACTAATGCTAAATAGTGATGTGGAAGTATCTGTAATCAAATAGTGATGCGGAGGTACATTTAATAATGTGGTGATGCAGAGGTGTGTGTATATAATTGGTAATGTGGAGGTATAATAAAAAGAAAGAAAATGGGAAACCATGAATGAATAATGATTCATGAGAACTGTTTGTTGAATGGGCCTTTGTGACAAAGCGCTAATGCGAAAGTGCCCGCCTTACTGATAGCCTAAGCTTGCTAATGCGGGAATTTCCGCCTAACTGATAGCATAATGTATATTGAATGGGCCTTCTGCTAAATTGCTAATGCAAAAGTGCCCGCCTAACTGATAGCCTGAGGTTGCTAATGTGGGAATGTTCACCTAACTGATAGCCTGTTTCTTACTGTGATGCCAAGATATCCTAATTACCATGGGTTCACCCATGATGATAATTGTGCCTGACTAACACGGTAAAGAGACCATATTCGGGATTCGCCCCGAGTAACGTCGGGTTATGGGTAGACAACTAACGCATGAGCTCATGGCCTGCACTAGGAATATGCATGCATAATAAATTATTTGCGCATTTGATTGTGATTGTTTATTGTACAATTTTTCTGCCACGTGCTATTTGCTTCTTGTTAATTTTCTATTCTCTGATTCCTGTTTGTATTTAAAGTTGTATAATCACAAGTTCTCCAAAGCTTAGATTAAGATAATAAAACTAGGAACAATATCCATATAGAATAGCATAAAGGAGCGGCATTAACCCCAATGGAAGACGCCAAGATAGAGTTATGTTAAAGCCGCGATACGAAAGTAGCCGAGGGATTTAGCAAGCAAGTTATTATGATAGAGCTAGAACTCTAGGTTTCATGAGTGAGACGTGTTTTTACGGTGTCCTCTTATTGGGAACCATATAGGTTCTCACCCCTTCCTTTTCCTTTTCCCCCCAGATGGAGGATTTCGACTTGACTGCCATCACTGGAGTTATATTCAGAAGGGTACCGGATGAGCATGTGTTTTCGGACCCTACAGGAGATACTCGAGACTCATCCTGAGATGATGCCTGCAGACTTGTGCCCTGATGGTGAGAAGAATGTAGGATATATGATCTTTATTCCTTAGACTTTACTTTCCCTCATTTTTGTAGCATTTTTTTAGGGGTAGAACTTGTTATTTTCTTTTCTTTGTTAGTCTGGGTACCAGTTTAGGGGTTTTTTATATGGACCAGTTATTCTGAAAAGTTATCAGTAATATATATATATATATATATATATATATATATATATATATATATATATATATATATATATATATATATATAACTAAGCATGTCAAGTTTGTATGAGCTAATTTAAGACGTATATATGTATGAAAGCTTTTTCGTAATCTTGTTGCTATTTTAATTTTGCTGTTAGTTTGATGTTTATTTTATATTGTATATCTCTGGATATGTTTGTGGTTTTGCTAATAGGCTTGTTAAGAAAGACATATGATAAAAATAAGCTAACATATACGACTCCATTAGTATGAAAGGCTGATATGTAGTAAATATTATTGAGTCTAGAGTATTATAGGGCTACTGAGGAGTAACACCTGACGACTGGCAGTGATCCGGACCTGTCGAAAATCGAGTCGTTACAACTTGGTATCAGAGCAGTTCGTTCCTAATAGAGCCTGGGAATGGACTGACTATGCTTCGTTGCATACTCTGCTTTTTGTTTTCTCATGCTGTTAGGGTATCTTCATTGATATATTTAGCATGATCGTTTGCGAGCGCTTGTTCAAAAATTAGTCACACTTGACCTGATATGTTAAGGCTGATTATCTTGATGTTGACTGTTGGGAATGAATAAGACCTCAATGGCTGTGAGTAGACGAATTTATCAATATAGGATTTCTTGCAACACGTGCAATTATCAGATAGACCACCATCATAAAATTTTTAAACGCCAATGACCACATTTATGTGGGACGTAACTGGTGTACTTAGAAGTACAATTGACTGTTAGATATTGGGATAGGAATAGTACGAGACTAGTAATGATGAATCCAAGACATCCCGATGTGAGTGATGCGCAGTGGAAGCATAGTGACACGAGACACGAACGTGAAGAGTTTTCATCGACTTCGCTTACAGGTATCCTTAGGATCGAACTCCTTTCTGTGTAAGATGAGTATTGGGGACGTGTTTTTTTTTTAAGAGTTTTCAATCTTTAAGATATACTCGAAATTTTAAAAACGAAATTTTTTATAAAGTGGATAAAATATAACACCCTAATTTATATCGTCGCCGTCCTCGACCAAATAACTCGAAGATGTGCTCTAAATTGATGCTCTATATTTATTACAAATTAAGACTTCTAGCTATTATACATATATATGGTGATTAAGTTTAAAATAAATTAAATAAAAAAATGGGTTTGTTATACACTTTGAGATGCAAAGAAACGAATATGATACTTCTCCCTTCTGAATTATTAAAGTCATTAATTTTATATATGAAACTAAAGATTAATCCTCCTTTGAATTTTCAAATAGATAAAACAAGAATAAATATAAATAAATATTCATTTTATTCCCTATTAAATAAAATTTGTCAATAGACAATCTAACCGGCTCAAATTTTAATTTAACAGACATACACATGATACACTTTAACACTTAATTAGCAGACCCATATAATTTTTAATAGATTTAATTGAGAAAAAGACTTATATATCTCATTGAAAAATTACTCAGTAATTAAATCTTTGTTGACCTGCATGCCTTTTATCCCCTTTTCTCTATCAATCTTCTTGGCAATGATAGTGATGAGCGTTTAATTCTTTCATTCCATTATATTCTTTATCGTAGAAGATTCTTTGTTAGTTGTTACCCCAGCGACTAGGACTTTCAATTTTTAATGGAAATATCAAATATGCGTCTAAGTTAGTTG
The DNA here is from genome assembly GCF_003086295.3 of Arachis hypogaea. Lineage (NCBI taxonomy): Eukaryota > Viridiplantae > Streptophyta > Magnoliopsida > Fabales > Fabaceae > Arachis > Arachis hypogaea. The sequence goes on from NC_092038.1 coordinate 14,065,403, forward strand.
GCTAGCACTGCTTTTTATATTGTACTTTTCAAATTCAACCTCAATTTTTTTATTGAATGAAAAAATTTATTACCTGTTATATATTATTAATTTTACGATTAAAATATATTATATTATTTTTTATTATAATTAAAATTAAAGTTTTTTTAAAATTAAAGATTTTTTTATTTTGTTTCTTTTTCTCTATTTTTCTTATTTTTTTATTTATTTTATCTCTCTTATATATCATTATTAATAACTGATTATAAATTTGACAATTAAAATATATAACATGATATTTTTTAATTGCATTCAAATTAAACTAAAATTAAAAATAAAATACTAAAATTGAAATATAACTATATTATATATTATATATTATATTTATATATTACTAACTAATTTAATAACTAAAATGTGTCACATGATATTCTCTTATTAAAATTTAGAAAAAATATTTCTTTCCAAAATTAGTAAACCTTCTTCTTACATTATCTTATTTACCTCTTTTTTTTCTATTTCTCTCTATCATTCGCACTTTATATATAATTTATATTTTATATTAGTAATTTGACAAATCAAAATGTGTTACCAGATATTTTTTCATTATAATTAAAATAAATTTTTTCTTAACTTCTAAAATTAACAAACTCCGTAATCTCATTCTTCTTTATCTTTCTCTCTCTTTTCTCTCATTCTCTATTTTTCTATCTTTCCATTCTATAAAAAATAAAATTAACAATATAATATAATTTTATTAAAAAATATTATTATATGTATTTTTTATTTAGTTTTAAATTTTTACAACTTATCTTTTAATTTATATTTTTACTTCTTTTTCTTTAAATATTTATGACATATAATTTAGAGAAAATATTAATGTTGTGATTAAAAGTTAGAATCAAGATTTAATTGTTTTCAAAAAATAAATTTAAATTAATTTTATAACTATCACTATAATTTTTTTGTACTAATATCTAATTATATTTTTATATATAAAGAGAAAAAATATAATTTTAAAACAACAAGCATAAAAATTAATTATTTCTATTTGTGTAGCAGACTTAACACATAATCAAATATAAAAGTATTCACATTAAATTCTTTCAAGTTTTAGATAACGAATGTTAAAATTAATTATTAGTAAAAGATTAAATTTTTTCATATGAAAATAATAACTAACAAACTTATTTTTTAATTTTAGGTTGAATTTATGTTGAATTGGAGATTGAATCGGTGAATTGGAGCACTTGGAATCAAGTTTTGGTGGCTGGGTTGAGTTGAAGACTTAGAGACTTGAGTAGGGGTGGCAAGCGGGGAAGCCCACCACGCCCCACCCCGCCCCGCCAAAAGCCCGCCCTTTGGAGGGCTGGCCCGCCCCACCTCGCCTAGTGAGGCGGTCTTAGAATTCCAGCCCGCCCCGCCTAACTGCGGGCTGGCGGGCTAAGCCCGCCAAAGCTCCTTTTTTTTAACTATTAACTACTAAATAATATATATAATTTCACAATCATATTAATAAATTTATAATTTCTAAAGGCATAAAAATTATATTTTTTATATTCATAAACATTAAAATCTTTGTAATTATAAATATCTAATAAACATAATTATAAACCAAGTTTTCATCCAAAACATAAGTATAAATATTCTCCCCAAAGCAAAATAAACATAATTTAAAACATAATTATAAATATTATCTCCAAAGTAACATAAACATAATCCAAGTCACTCAATTTTTATCTTCATAATCTTGTAAGTTAGGTTGGGAGAAGTTAGGTCTTGGCAAAAAAATTGTAAAAATACCCCCTCACTAAAAGAACACTAAGCCCCGCGAGAAAGCCCGCCCCGTCCCGCCCCACCAAAACCCGCGGTTTAAGCGGTGTGAGTTAGGCGGACTTTTGCTATTTGGCGGTCCTAATTTTCTAACCCGGCCTGCTTTTTTTGGCGGGTTACGCGGGCTGACCCAGCGGGTTTAGGCCCGTTTGCCACCCTTAGACTTGAGAGAAAAAGAGGATTTGGTGGTGTTTAAACTTAGGGAGAAATCGGCCAATGTATGATTTTGGTTTCTTGTAGTTAATGTATAATGTTACGTGAAAACTACTTAGGTTAGTAAACCTTAAGATAGGAATGAACTAAATGAATTATTGATTGAGTTGTGTATGGTATGTGAATTGAAAATGAAGATTTAATGAGTGTGTATGTGTTGGAATATTATTTTAATTTGATTATTATAAAATGATGATGATTGTTGATTTTTAGTAAGAATTGATGAGATGTGTTGTTGATTTTGTATGATGGATTTTGGAGTAGAAAGTGTTGAATAAATTGGTTGAGAATGTTTTTGGTATTGTTGAGGCTTGGTTGAGTTGTATGAGAAGTTATGGTAAATATATATATGGTCGTAGCACCTCACCACCTTTGATTACTCTGATCCAATAGTCTTTCTGATCGGATTCATATCCGCAATTTTCGAATCAGATTTGAATATACACCACGGATATGCGGCTCGAATTTGATCTATGAAAACCCCTATTAATATAGCAGGGTGAGAAAATAGAAGGCAGAGGAAACAACGGGCAAGCATAGGAGAAAATGTCAAATGATGGAACAGAGCAACAAGTTGCAAAGTTAATGGAAGAAGATGTGGGAGCTGCCATGCAATTCCTTTAGTCCAAGGCATGTTGCATTATGCCAATTTCTCTTGCCTCTACCATATTTCGTATGCCTTTTTCAGACTTATCATCACTCATCAAGCTTGAATCTAACTCCTATTCATAGATACCACAAACATAATCATCATCGTATTTTACTTTGTGCTAATATACCATTCATTATTTATCATTCAATATAGCTTTATTAGATTAATCTAAAATATGATGTTGATTCTGTTCAATTAACACTTATATATATAGTTGTATTTGGTAGTTGAGTATGATGTAAATAAAGACAAATAATTACAAAATTATGCTTAAAATTAAAGGAAATTATAAGATATATATATATATATATATTTTGTGTATTTTAAACAAAGTTGCTCACAATTGTCTTCACATTCGAATTCATGAGAAGTTAAGACTCTTTTATTAGTTTTTTAGAACAATATTTTCTTATTTACACTTGTGAACAATGAACATAATTGTTTAGATTGATGCAGTGATTAATTGAATTGAAAGATGATGTAGAAATGTTTATCAAATATTTGGTATGCTCTAACTACCTGGCAAACAATCATGCATATCTAAACTAATAATGTATCATTTTTAATAACTTAATAAGCAAATAAATAACTTAATTAAAATAGAAATTCAAAATATAACTACTAATAACCAATTAAAAACTTCAATCAACTAATAATTATACTTCAAATTAATTATTGCGAGTAAGATATCCAACATCTGATGTTCGTACAGTAGTATCCACAACCTTTGGTATAGTAGATGCTATCGCACATACAATCATACTCAATTCGATAGAATTGTTTGATCTTAAAGTAGACCATCTATAATTTCGCACATAAGGAATTATTTTTTGGTTTCGTCCAGTCATTAATAACTTGATTATTTTTAGATAATAGTATATAGAAACAACGCTCGTAAGGAGTCCATTGATACCAAGAAATATAGGCCTGCCTGCCATCCACACCAGAAATAAAGATTAAAAAGGATTGAAGGAGCAAGAAGCTAACTAAAAAAGATAATTAGAACTCATTGGCCGTGGGATGAGCAAACGATGGAACCGGCGAGAAGACGACGGTACATGCGAGAAGACGACGGCGCAAGCGACAACACAAGCAATGAGAGGGTGAACCAGAGGCGAGACAATGCGAGCTGAAGTGAGAGTTGAGAACATGCAATTTTGGTTCTAATTCGCGAACCGTGAAGTCGATGAGGCAGAGCAAGAGATGATTGAAGAGGAGTGAGAGGTAGTTTAATTTCACACCATGAGAATGAGAGTGAAAATGATTTTGAACGATTTCTACCTCCAAAACATAGCAATTTGTTTATTTAGATTTTTGATTGAGAATAGATAATACTTTGAGTAAGTATTTAAAAATTCAAATATATTTGCTAACATTTATTTATAAATGTTCCTTCATAAATACTATTTAATATTTAATTTTATGATAATTACTAATATTTTAACAAATATTAAAATAAAATGTTATTAAATGTATAAAATGTAGTAGTGAGAGTAAACCAATGGTGGAGCAACACAAGATGGGAAGCACTAAGAAAGGATGAGCGGCACATGAGAGAAGAGAACAAAAGGGGCCAGTAGTGTAGGTGAGGAGAGGGAGGATTAGAAGGCGGCAACAACATTAACAGGAACAACAATAACAATCAAAGGGAAAACATGTTGACAAAATAGAACATTATTCTACAATAGTTTAACTATAGCAGGGATCAATTCTATTAAATGAATTGTCCAAATTTTTGTCATATCCATTATTGTATTAGTGTAGTCTAGCTAATTATATTAGTTAATGAGTAATGCTAGGTAGCCAAACAATAGTGTATAATGTAAAGATATCACAAAATAAATGTCATTCTCATGATAAGCGAGTGGACTACACCTGCTTATCAATTACCCACTTATCACTCAATCTTCTACTACATGTCTGGAGTAACTAATTTCATTCTCAAAATTCATTTCAGTTTTTCTAAATCAAATGCCTAACATCTCTTATTTATATTTATATCCATTAAAATGCAATTTCTATCTAGTAGAATAACATCCAAAAATACTATCACATTAACCCGAGTGAAAGATCAAACTTTTTCCCCCAATTTCATTCAAACCATAAGCCCACAACCGAGAAGAATGAAAAGACGTAGAGAGGAGAAAACCCAACAGCTTCATCATCGGAGCATTGCATAGCCTTATCTCCTACCCAATAGGTATGTTATCTAGTTTCATATTTCGATTAATTGACATATTAAGGCTTCATTATCAGTTGTTGCATGTGTCTGGATTTGAAGTAAACGATGAAAGTTTTAGTCTTTATTTTGCGTTGATGGGTTTGGGAAAAGGGAAAAGCTTGCAAAGATGGCATTTGGGAGTGGAGACGAAGGGAAGGCTTCAAAAAAGGGTTTTTTTTGTTTTTATAATCAGCAATGATTTTATGGGGTGTTACACTTTCCCTGTTTTTTAATCTGTTCAACCATTGTTTGATTTGCTGTTTTGCTTGCTACGTGTTGTGCTTTATTTTAAAGAATTAATAATGTGTCAATTGTAAAGTAGTCATTTGGTTCAAGTTGCCTCCATAATTCGAAGGACTCCACTAAAAAATCTCGCATTTGTGTCTCAAGAGGATAAAGTTGAGGCGAAGGAGCAGAGCAAGAACGAAAGCACTTTCATTCTAGCCTGGCTTGGTTTTGGTCTTGTCATTCTTGTTGGGGGCATTTCTCTTGCTACTTTCGGTACCTTTCTTCTTCTTTTTTCTCTTTGTCAATTCTAGTATGAGAAAGAAAAAATAAAGAATATGAATAAAGTTTTATGAGAAAGAGATATACGCAGATAACATTCCATTAAAAGCAGGCACAACATAAGCCACGCTTTCTTTCTCATTGTTGTTATAATACCTTCAACTAATAAATCTCTGTATGCATGCGTCTAGGGAATTGCTAGTTACTTGAAGATGATATTTTGTTTATTTTAGAATTTTAATTCAAGTGTAGAATGAGGAACAGATCAGTGATTATAACCTATAAGTAATACCATCACTGCCACACTGCATAAACTGTATTCATTTTAGCTTTTTAGCGTTCACGAATCTAAACATTACACTATACACTTATACAAGATTGTAAATTTATTCTCTGAAAATCATAAAGTAAAAATCTAATAAATCCTTTTATTTCATGTCTGTCACTTAGATTATTTATTTTTTATTAGTTGAATGATAATGGTAATTAATCATAGTAGGAGTACATAAGGAGTACCTAAGGTTATCCATAAAGTATTTTTTTTAGTTTTCTGTTTTTATTCATTTAACAAAAAAAATCCTTCTAGTTATGCATGCAATAGAGATGTTATGCCTTCATATTTTTTTTACTGTGAAGTACCTTATCTTTATAAAAGATTGAGTTAAAATTTTGCATAGATTAATACACATTCCTACACAATTGGTATTTGCTAAGAACTGAATATATCAACATATATAACTTGTTAAATAATGGTATATAGTTAAACAAATTAATTCACACAATTTTGTTTAGTTACTTTAGTGAAATGATTATGAGAATGATGGATACATAGTAAATAATCATGATTTTGGTATTGAATTAACCTGATTAATGTGGTTATCACAACAATCACGGTAGGAATAGAGAATGGGATATGAGGGAGGACCATAATTTCATATTCAATTTCTTGATATCCTACTTTTATTCAAGTTTATTTGCAAGCAAAGTTGTTAGTCCAAGTGAATATCGAATTTAAAATTTTTTTGAGATTGATAGTAAACTCTCAAAAAGTTAGGCATGTAAATGGTACTGTGAGGGGCTATTATGATATTGTAATGCTAGAGTAAGAAATGTTTCAATCATGGATGTTATATTAAGTAAAGATGTTATTATAACTATGCTATTAATAAACATGTTGGGATCTGATGTTTAAATTAAGTGGGTTATTTAAGTATATATCGCAGTTGCTCGTGAACAGGTGTTCAAAAAACAAGAAGTAGGAATGGCTCATATCAGGAGAAAAAAAAGACACATAAGAGTAACACTCTCGAAAGAGGACGACAAAAAAAACCGGGTGGACCAAAAAAGGTACGTTGAATGGTTAGCGGTGAATTAACTAAAAACTCAGGTTGTTGTGTGTTAATAATAAATGTTAAAACTAACATTCTCCTTCGTTGTTACTGTGTGCTTATTGTGATTGTTTGTATAGAAAACACTGATATCTAGGTGCTCGCCATGTTGCGTGGTTTTAGTTATGAAGGAATTAAGTTCAGAAGTGGGCAGAGAGAAAATGATGGAGGTGGAGAATATGGAATTTGGCTGGCTAAAATATGTGCATGAATGAGCTGTTAACTAAGATATGATGGTGCCATTAGCATCATCATATAATTGGGATGAGAAATCATTGATCGTCGGAACAAGAAAAATCCCCATAACGGTTCAATCGATTGCACGGTGTTATGGACTACCAAACCATGGTAAGCAATCTCCCAAATAAAATAGGGAGAAAAGCAAAAAAAAAAGAAATTTTTTCACAATAATCTTATTGAGTATATATTTTCGGTAAAATTAGCCAATAAAAATTTGGACTGCATTGACTCATTTTGTGTTTGGCAGGGAATAGTTTCAAAAATATAAAAACACCAGCAGAGCACCAACTTTTTAATAGCTTCACACAAAAGATACAAACAAATTTGAAAAGGGATGTTATCACATGCTCGATGCAGTCCGAGGATGATAGAATCAACTTCTGGAGACAGTTCATCATGTTGATAGCGAAGTGTTTGTTCTTTCCTTCGTCGAAGGCCACTGTTTTAGGCATACATATACGAGTTGCCATTGATGTATCAAACCCAAGGAAGATATATTGGGCAAGGTACATTTATAATTTTCTAATTGAGGGAGTTCTGAGGTTTCAGGATGTAGGAAAGAAGACAGTAGATGGATGTATGTTCGCATTGCTGGTGACCCGTATATCCCTAACCTTTGATTTGTTGTTTTTTAGTCTATAGTATACCTTGTTTATACTAATTACTATAACTTTCAGATTATATATTTCCATGCTAACAAGAATGGAGATTTAGAAAGATATAATGGGAGAGAACCGTGGATCAGAGACTGGTCGCTCGCTTATTTGAAAACGATGGATGAAGAGGAAAGCACATCTCATTCGGTGAGGCATATGATAGATATATAATATTTTAATAATGATAAGTGTGAAAGATATATTAATTGGATCACTTCTTTTAAGCTTTAATGAAAATAAAACTTATATTTTATCCACTGTAGGGTCTTCTAAATTTAATTGTGAAGATGTCTAGGCTATTGAAAAAACACAATCGTGTATCAAAGAGAGGATGCATTAGGGAAAAAAATAAAGTCTAATAGAAAGACTCGTAAAGAAGCTCTCACGGTAGATGAGACTGAGACCGACATATAGGCTGGACATGTATCAGCTGCTAAATTTGATGAACATCCTTCCAAAAAAAGGCAAGTCAATGATTTTTCAGTTATAGTATAAAATTTTATTGCTCTAACCAATCTCTTTTTAATAGTATGCTAGTATAAATATTTTTTAGTTTTTGCACATGTGTTAAATTAATTAATTAGTACATTTGTCTATGAAATTTTGCCATCTATAGAGTAATTAATTATTTATCTAATTTTAGAAATGTGATATTGATGCTGTAACTTGTAGATCCATCTTCAAAAAACTGTTGCAGCTACTTATGTTGAGCATGGCAATTGACCTTACACATTTAGATACATCTTTTTATGTTTATCATTCACTTCATAAAATAATAACTTTGAAAACTATGTGAGTATCAATGGATTAATATGTATAACATCATTTATACTCTCCCTTATATGCATAGTTAAAAACCTTGTTACTAAGCTGCTTTGGTTTTAATGTGTAACATGTATGACAGTTTGATAAGCGTTATTCCAATTAAATAAAGATCTAATTAATGCTAATACTAGTTACTTCAAATAGGAGTTCGAATAGGTAATATTTGTCTTCTTAGTTCGGATGTTATATATGCCTGATACCTGATGTTATCTGTGTGGCTTTATAGATGATAACTGATTGGAATTGCAGATGTTATTGTCCATTCTTTACTTTACTCTGCACGAAGCATCCTTGGATAAACTTTCGAATTAAACTCATTTATACATTTGAACATACTAGATTTACTTGATCGGATTATATTTGCATTAGGTGACTTTTTTATTATCACTTATAGTTGTTCAACCTCCAATTTATTTAAACAGAAATTACAGTAAGAGTCACAAAATAGGTGTATTGGGGGGATACGGTGTGTATGAACAAGACATATACAGAAACGCCCACAGGGGATGAGATAATGGCCGTCACGCCTATTGGAAATGCAATAGATGATAATGTTGATGAAGGGCCTTCAAAGAAAAGGCAAGTTAATGATTTTTCAGTTATAGTATAAAATTTTAACGCTCTAACCTGCCTCTTTTTAATAGTATACTAGTATATTTTTTTTAATTTAGGCATCTCCGTTAACATAATTAATTATTACATTTGTATATAAAGTTTTACCATTTATAGAGTAATTTTAATATACGTTATCTATATATAATATTGAGCTTAATTGAGAAGGATAGCAACTGTAATTAATTTTTTTGTCTAATTTTAGAAGTGTGACATTAATATTGTAACTTGTAGATTTACCTTGAATAGGAGTTCGAATAGCTTATATTTATCATTTTAATTCGGATGTTATGTATGCCTGACACCTGATGTTATCTGTGTGGCCTTATGGTTGCTAATTGGTTGGAATTGCGGATGTTACTATCTGTTCTTTACTTTACTCTGCACGAAGAAGTTTTGGGTTAACTTTCGAACTAAAATCATTTATACATTTAAGTGTACTAGATTTACTTGATCGGATTAGATTTGTGTAAGGTGTCTTCTGTTATTATCACCTATAGCTGCTCAACCTCCAATTTATTTAAACAGAAACTACAGTCAAGAGTCCCAAAATAAGTGCATTGGGGGGAACACTGTGTGTATGAATAAGACATGTGCTGAAACTACCACATAGGATGAGACAATGCCTGGCACAGCTATTGAAAACGGAACAGATGATAATGTCGATGAAGGACCTTCAGAGAAAAGGAAAGTTAGTTGAATTTCACCATAATACGAAGTATTGATAAGTATAGTTAGTTCATGACTTTTTATTTTGACTCTTTCTTGCTTTTCAGGTGGAATGTTTAATCAATAATAGATGTTATCAATCTAATCTTATGATGGTTACACGACTTTCTTTACTTTACCCTTTTTGGAAATGCATGCTTCCTACTAAACTAAAGTATTAAAGAATTGCACGAGAACCTGCAATAGGCACTCACTTAAGTTCACTTAATTGTTAATGAATGTGCAGGAATTCCGGAGAACTTGCAATGGTAGTGTATGTTGCGCTAGAGGACTCAATTCAGGTTGACTTTCCAATCCCATCATTCTCGCTTGGCATCACTCAGATGCACATACCAGACTCATCGCCCGGATCTCCAGTAACAAATGAACGAAATGCGACTCCAAAACCTGAAGCACCCGAAAATATAAGAAAATCAGAAGATATGGTGAACACACCAATGCCATCTGGGGGTGCTGCAAGGCCTACATGTGATGACATGAACAGGATATACAAGTGGATGACAGATCAGAGGGCTGCACAGATTACCACGCTCGCATGGATTTGCAATGGTGATGATGTTCAGCTGCAGCGAGCAAACTTGCAATCACTGGGATGGCGTAGAAGAGTAAGTGATACAATAAGACCGAACAAAAAATTGTAATCAATTGGTGAGTATGTATTCTGTATTAAATGCAATGCGTTTATTCTATTCAGGTGGTTGATTATTGTTTTGCCGTGTTCAATGCTTCGGGCAACGCAAGATTTTGCACGGATTTTTACTGTATTCCACCGAGACTAATGGTTAGTGCAATATGTCCTTACCCACTTAATATTAATTAATACCCATAATTGCCTCGGTGAAGGATACTTTTGAAGATATACAAAATCTATACTTATGAGTTATCACTCTTAATTATTTAATTTCCTTAGGTGTTTAACTAATCCGAAATGGTTTTGCAGGCCCTAATATTGACTAATGATAATATTAAACGATGTGCGGACACAGACATTGGATTTGTCCCTGTTCTTAGTGGCTTCATGGGCCACGGGCAGCACTGGTTCGATGCGGGGAAGGCGAAACAAGTTAAATATGTAAGTAATTCATGTACTTACTTATCATCTATACATAAAATCTATTTTTCATTACAAGAATGTGAAAAAAGCTATATGCTAACATGCTTTATTCAACAATGAAGTGGTTTATTCTAGTGTGTCAAGATGATCACTGGTGACTATATGTACTCCACCGGCATACTAATAACCTATAGGTGTTAGACTTTATGCAGAATAGCCGACATTCCGAGCGATGAGAGAAAATAGATAAACATGTAGTAAGTGAGAATAGATTTGATGATGCATATTTTTACAGGTGTTAGTTGTTACCTTTATTGTATGCTTTTTTTATTTTCCTCCCTAATATTTCTATCTGGCTTGTCATAGGGTTTTCTTCTCCAAGAGTTGGCTGCAACTGTAGACCAGAGTGTAGTATTCACAGCTGAGGGCTACAAGTGTTGTTATGAAACAATGCTCCCAAAACAACCAAATGGGTAAGTGGGCTAGAGATGAAAACAAAAAAGGGTTAAAAAAATCCACCGAAGTAAAATTTTAATAGTGATGGAATGAATTCAATAGTGATGTAAAGGAACCAGAGTGCATAACCAAATTGTCTGTTATTTCTAAACAAGCCCACTGTGTATCTTTGTAGGAAGATGCCATATTGGTAGGAGATGGTTATGCATTATCATTAGGTCCATGAACACACAAATCATATTGAAAAATAACATTCTAACTTATCATCCAGTCAACACACTAAAAACAAACAAATGACGTGAAAAAGGGGTAGATCTCATATTTCCCTTGTTGTGATTGTGAGTGTTCTTGTATTTGCGAGCCCTCTTTTTAATAGATTTACCTAAATCTGTCCCAAGTTTGGTGAACATTGGATGACTTCGCGTAGGAACAAGATATGGGCCCTGTAGCTCATCCATGCTAACGGGACACTCATCATCCGTATGCGAGTTAATTGCACTTAGTATATGTGCAGCTTGATGTTCGGATTCCTTGTGTTCTTTGAGCTTGTGCCGAGCACTATCCATGGCATCACGCAATATAGCAGCAACCTTTGGAGTAGCCATGAAATCCTGAGCGACATTGTAAAAATCAAAACACAATTCCCTAAAAATGGTCATGCTGTCGTCAGAACTGTCCATGTCAAGGCTACTCCTGATGTATGTGTGTCTCCGACTAACATTCTTACTCCATGGGGATAGAAGGTATTGTGAGGACACTGCTATTACATGCAAATATAAAAGAACAGCAAGAATATGGCAGCATAGAATACCATCCGATTGGAACATAAAGCAATCACATTAAACTTTTGATGACTGCAAGCAATAGACGACTTGGTATATGCTATACCCTAACATGTTAAACACCATCTTTGGTTGGTCAACTTCACAAACTGTACTTGTGCTGTGATGGTTGATTGAGGAGATGATGCGATCCGCCTTTTTTATAAATTGATCCTGAACGTCTCGAAACATGAAGTTTATATATTCTCTTTGGAATTGCTTCTCTATTGGTAAGCTGGAAACACAAGGAATAATCCCCCTTAAATTCGCAACGTCACACTAAAGCTCCTTTTTCTCCTTATCTATAAGACAATTTTGGTATTGGCAAACAAATTACAACAAAGAACTCTTACTGTTTAAATATTTATCGAAAACTGCATGCATGCTCTCACTACGCTGTGTGCTCCTCATGCTAGCCCAAAATTCGTCCTTGAAAAATAATGGCACACACATGTGTCAATCAGCAAACATATCTTCCAATGAATAAAGAAAACAAAAAATGTAAAAAAATAACGTAAGTTAACCAATAAGTGCAACATTCATATTGACTATAAAATAACTGATGAGCGAATAATTTATACGCTTTTTGACATTGTTTTTAGGTAGTTTTTAGTAGGATCTAGCTACTTTTAAGGATGTTTTCATTAGTTTTTATGCTAAATTCATATTTCTAGACTTTAATATGAGTTTGTGTGTTTTTCTGTGATTTCAGGTAATTTCTGGCTGAAATTGAGGGACCTGAGCAAAACTCTGATAAAAGGCTGACAAAGGACTGCTGATGCTGTTGGATTCTGACCTCCCTGCACTCGAAATGGATTTTCTGGAGCTACAGAACTTCACATGGCGCGCTCTCAACGGCGTTGGAAAGTAGACATCCAGAGCTTTCCAGAAATATATAATTGTCTATACTTTATTCGTGATTAGACGACGTAAACTGGCGCTCAACGCCAGTTCTATGCTGCATTCTGGAGTCAAACGCCAAAAACACGTCACGAACCAGAGTTGAACGCCAAAAATACGTTACAAGTTGGCGTTCAACTCCAAAAGAAGCCTCTGCACGTGTAAAGCTCAAGCTCAGCCCAAGCACACACCAAGTGGGCCCCAGAAGTAGATTTATGCATCAATTACTTATCTCTGTAAACCTAGTGGCTAGTCTAGTATAAATAGAACTTTTTACTATTGTACAAAGGGTCCTTTTCCCTTATTTTTGAATTCACATCATATTTTGGGGGCTGGCCATACGGCCATGCCTGGACCACTATCACCTATGTATTTTCAACGGTGGAGTTTCTACACACCATAGATTAAGGGTGTGGAGCTCTGTTGTACCTCGAGTTTTAATGCAATTACTACTCTTTTCTATTCAATTTGACTTGTTCTTATTCTAAGATATCCGTTGCACTTCAACATGATGAATGTGATGATCCGTGACACTCATCATCATTCTCACCTATGAACATGCGTGACTGATAACCACTTCTATTCTACCTTAGACCGGGCGCATATCTCTTGGATTCCTTGATCAGAATCTTTGTGGTATAAGCTAGAATTGATGGCGTCATTCATGGGAATCCGAAAAGTCTAAACCTTGTCTGTGGTATTCCGAGTAGGATTCTGGGATTGAATGACTGTGATGAGCTTCAAACTCGCGATTGTTGGGCGTGATGACAAACGCAAAAGAATCAAGGGATTCTATTCCAACATGATCGAGAACCGACAGATGATTAGTCGTGCCGTAACAGAGCATTTAGACCTTTTTCATTGAGAGGATGGGATGTAGCCATTGACAATGGTGATGCCCTACATACATCTTGCCATGGAAATGAATAAGAAGGATTGAAGGAAGGCAGTAGGAAAGCAGAGATCCAACAGGGACAAGCATCTCTAAACACTTATCTGAAATTCCCACCATTGAATTACATGAGTAACTCTATCTTTATTTTCTGCTTTATTTATTATTCAAAAACTCCATAACATTTATTATCCGCCTAACTGAGATTTACAAGATGACCATAACTTGCTTCATACCAACAATCTTCGTGGGATCGACCCTTACTCACGTAAGGTATTACTTGGACGACCCAGTGCACTTGCTGGTTAGTTGTGCGGAGTTGTGACTAAGTGTGATTCACGTTTGAGAGCGCTACTAAGTTTTTGGTGCCATTTTTGATGATCACAATTTCGAGTTTGGACAACTGATGGTTCATCTTGTTGCTCAGATTAGGTAATTTTCTTTTTGTTTTGTTTTCAAAAATTTTTCAAAAAAATTTATCCCTATTTTCAAAAAAAAATATTTTGAAAATAAATCATTCTATGGCTTCAGAATTTTTAAGAATGGATTCTAGAGTTTCATGAAGCATGTTGAAGCCTGGCTGGCTATAAAGCCATATCCAAATTCTTTTGAACTAAGGCTTCAACTAATCACCACAATGCATGTAATTCCATCCTAAAGCTGGCTGGCTATGAAGCCATGTCTAACCCTTGGATTGTAACTTTAGGCTAACATTGAAAGATTCCTGGAATCCTTACTAAAAATTTTGAATTTCTTGTTTTCTTTTTTCCTATATGTTTTTCGAAAAATATAAAATAAAATACAAAAAAAATCATAAAATAAAAAAAACCAAAAATATTTTTGTGTTTCTTGTTTGAGTCTTGTGTCATGTTTTAAGTTTGGTGTCAATTGCATATTCATATTGTTCTTGCAATTTTTGAAAATTCATGCATTCATAGTGTTCTTCATGATCTTCAAGTTGTTCTTGGTAAGTCTTCTTGTTTGATCTTGATGTTTTCTTGCTTTGTGTCTTTTATTGTTTTTCATGTGCATCTTTGCATTCATATTGTTTAAGCATTAAAGATTTCTAAGTTTGCTGTCTTACATGTTTTCTTTGCATAAAAAATTTTCAAAAATATGTTCTTGATGTTCATCATGATCTTCAAAGTGTTCTTGGTGTTCATCTTGACATTCATAGTGTTCTTACATGCATTATGTGTTTTGATTCATAATTTTCATGTTGTGAGTCATTTTTTATGTTTTTCTCTCTCATAATTAAAAATTCAGAAATAAAAAAAATATATTTTCCTTTTTTCTCTCAAAATTTCAAAAATTTGAGTTGACTTAATCAAAAAATTTTAAAATTAGTTGTTTCTTGTAAGTCAAGTCAAATTTTCAAATTTTAAAAATCTTATCTTTTCAAAACTTTTTCAAAAATCAAATCTTTTTTATTTTTTTATTAATTTTCAAAATTTATTTTTTTTAATTATTTTTCAAAAATATTTTTCTTAATTTTATCTTTATTTTCGAAAATTATGCTAACAATTAATATGATTGATTCAAAAATTTGAAGTTTGTTACTTTCTTATTAAGAAATGTTCAATCTTTAAATTCTAGAATCTTATCTTTTAGTTTCTTGTTAGTTAAGTAATTAATTTTAATTTTAAAAATTAAATTTTTTCCAACCATATCTTTTTAATCATATCTTTTTATCATATCTTTTTCAAATTTTATCTTTTTCAAAAATTTGATTTCAAAATATCTTCTTATCTTCTTATCTTTTCAAAATTAATTTTCAAATCTTTTTCAACTAACTATTTGACTTTTTGTTCGTTTCTTATGTTTTTCAAAACCACCTAACAACTTTTCTTTTTCTAATTTTCGAAAATACCTCCCTCTTTTTCAAAAATTCTCTTTAATTAATTAATTATTTTAAATTTTAATTTTAATTTTATTTCTTATCTTAATTTTTGAAAATCATTAACTCCTTTTCAAAATTATTTTTGAAAACTTCTCTCTCTCATCTTTTTCTATTTATTCATTCATTTACTAACACTTCTCTTCATCTCAAATCACTGCCCCCTATCCTCACCCTTGTGTTTGGATTCTCCTTTCTTTATTCCCTTTCTTCTTCTACTAACAATAAGGAACCTCTTTACTGTGACATAGAGGATTCCTCTTCTTTTTCTATTTTCTTCTCTTTTATATGAGCAGGAACAAGAAAAAAAGCATTCTTGTTGAAGCTGATCCAGAACCTGAAAGGACTCTGAAGAGGAAACTAAGAGAAGCTAAATTACAACAATACAGAGACAACCTTACTGAAATTTTCGAACAAGAAAAGGATATGGAAGCCGAACCCAACAACAATAATGCAAGAAGGATGCTTGGTGATTATACTGCACCTACGTCCAAATTTGATGGAAGAAGCATCTCAATTCCTGCCATTGGAGCAAACAATTTTGAGCTGAAACCTCAATTAGTTGCTCTAATGCAACAAAACTGCAAGTTTCATGGACTTCCATCAGAAGATCCCTACCAGTTCTTAACTGAGTTGTTGCAGATCTGTGAGACTGTTAAGACTAATGGAGTAGATCCTGAAGTCTACAGGCTCATGCTTTTCCCTTTTGCTATAAGAGACAGAGCTAGAGCATGGTTGGACTCTCAACCTAAAGATAGCCTGGACTCCTGGGATAAGCTGGTCACGGCCTTCTTGGCTAAGTTCTTTCCTCCTCAAAAGCTCAGCAAGCTTAGAGTAGATGTTCAGACCTTCAAACAAAAAGATGGTGAATCCCTCTATGAAGCTTGGAAAAGATACAAGCAGATGACCAAAAGATGTCCTTCTCACATGTTTTCAGAATAGACCATAATAGATATATTCTATTATGGTCTATCTGAGTTCTCTAAGATGTCACTGGACCATTTTGCATGTGGATCCATTCACCTAAAGAAAACGCCTGCAGAGGCTCAAGAACTTATTGACATAGTTGCAAATAACCAGTTCATGTACACTTCTGAAAGGAATTCCGTGAATAATGTGACGCCTCAAAGGAAGGAAGTTCTTGAAATTGACGCTCTGAATGCCATATTGGCTTAGAACAAAATGTTGACTCAGCAAGTCAACATGATTTTTCAAAGTCAGAATGGATGGCAAAATACATCCAACAGTACTAAAGAGGCATCTTTTGAAGAAGAAGTTTATGATCCTGAGAACCCTGCAATAGCAGAGGTAAATTATATGGGTGAACCTTATGGAAACACCTATAATTCATCATGGAGAAATCATCCAAATTTCTCATGGAAGGATCAACAAAAGCCTCAACAAGGCATTAATAATGGTGGAAGAAATAGGCTCAGCAATATCAAGCCTTATCCATCATCTTCTCAGCAACAGACAGAGAATTATGAACAGAGTACCTCTAACTTAGCAAATTTAGTCTTTGATCTGTCTAAGGCCACTTTAAGTTTCATGGGTGAAACAAGGTCCTCCATCAGAAATCTGGAGGCACAAGTGGGCCAGCTGAGTAAGAAAATCATTGAAACTCCTCCTAGTACTCTCCCAAGCAATACTGAAGAAAATCCATAAAGAGAGTGCAAGGCCATTGATATAATTAATATGGCCGAACCTAGATAGGAAGGAGAGTACGTGAATCCCAATGAGGAAGACCTCATGGGACGTCTCTCAAGCAAGAAGGAGTTCCCTATTAAAGACCCACGGGAATCTGAGGCCCATATAGAGACCATAGAGATTCCATTAAACCTCTTTCTGCCATTCATGAGCTCTAAAAACTATTCTTCCTCTGAAGAGGATGAAGATATAACTGGAGAGCAAATTGCTCAATATATAAGAGCTATCATGAAACTGAATGCCAAGTTATTTAGTAATGAGACTTGGGAAGGTGAACCTCCCTTGCTCATTAGTGAACTAGATACCTGGGTTCAGCAAACTTTACCTCAAAAGAGACAAGATCCTGGCAAATTTTGTAATACCCTGTACCATAGGCACCATGACCTTTGAGAAAGCTCTGTGTGACCTAGGGTCAGGCATAAATCTTATGCCACTCTCTGTAATGGAGAAGCTGGGGATCATTGAGGTACAGCCTGCCTTATTCTCATTACAATTGGCAGACAAGTCAGCAAGACAAGCTTATGGATTAGTAGAGGACGTGTTAGTGAAGGTTGAAGGCCTTTACATCCCTGCTGATTTCATAATCTTAGACACTAGGAAGGAGGAGGATGAATGCATCATCCTTGGAAGACCTTTCCTAGCCACAGCATGAGCTGTGATAGATGTTAACAGAGGAGAATTAGTCCTTCAATTGAATGGGGACTACCTTGTGTTTAAGGCTCAAGGATCTTCTTCTTTAACAATGGAGAGGAAGCATGAAAAGCTTCTCTCAGTACAGAGTCAAACAAAGCCCCCACAATCAAACTCTAAGTTTGGTGTTGAGAGGCCACAGCCAAACTCTAACTTTGGTGTTGAATCCCCACATCCAAACTCTAAGTTTGGTGTTGGGAGTCTACAACATTGACCTGATCACCTGTGAGGCTCCATGAGAGCCCACTATCAAGCTATTGACATTAAAGAAGCACTTATTGGGAGGCAACCCAATTTTTATTTATCTAATTTTATTTTATTTTCATTGTTCTTTTATGTTTTATTAGGTTCATGATCATGTGGAGTCACGAAAAAAATATTAAAATTAAAAACAGAATCAAAAACAGCAGAAGAAAAATCACACCCTAGAGGAAGGACTTACTGGCGTTTAAACACCAGTAAGGAGCATCTGGCTGGCGTTCAACGCCAGAATAGAGCATGGATCTGGCGTTGAACGCTAGAAACAAGCAGCATCCTGGTGTTTAAACGCCATGAATATACCCTGAGGAGAGCTGGCGCTGAACGCCAGAAACAAGCATGGAACTGGCGTTCAACGCCAGAAACATGCTGCAGTTGGGCGTTGAATGCCCAGAACATACATCCCCTCGGCGTTTAATCGCCAGAATTGCATGCAAATGCATTGTACATGCCTAATTGGTGCAGGAATGTAAATCCTTGACACCTCAGGATCTGTTGACCCCACAGGATCATCTCAAGATCTGTGGACCCCACAGGATCCCCACCTACCATATTCTCCCCTCTTCTCAACATTCATCCTCTCTTTCCAATAAACACTCTTCCCCAAACCCTTCACCAATCACCTCAATCTCTCTTCGTAATTACCCCCTTCACCATTCACATCCATCCACTCTTCCCCATAAACCCCACCTACCTTCAAAATTCAAAATTTATTTCCCACCCAAACCCACCCTAAATGGCCTAACCTACTCCCTCTCCCCTCACTATATAAACCCCTCTATTCTCCTTAATTTTCACACAACACAACTCCCTCTCCTATACCTTGGCCGATTACACCTTTCTCCACTCTCCTCCATATTTTCTCTTCTTCTTCTTCTTTTCTTTCTTCTCTTGCTCGAGGACAAGCAATATTCTAAGTTTGGTGTGGTAAAAGCATAAGCTTTTTTTTTCCATTACCATTGATGGCACCTAAGGCCGGAGAAACCTCTAGAAAAGGGAAAGGGAAGACAAAAGCTTCCACCTCCAAGTCATGGGAAATGGAGAGATTCATCTCCAAAGCCCATCAAGACCACTTCTATGATGTTGTGGCTAAGAAGAAGGTAATCCCTGAGGTCCCTTTCAAGCTCAAGAAAAATGAGTTTCCGGAGATCCGACATGAGATTCAAAGAAGAAGTTGGGAAGTTCTGACCAACCCCATTCAACAAGCCAGAATCTTGATGGTTCAAGAGTTCTATGCCAATGCATGGATCACTAGGAACCATGATCAAAGTATGAACCCGGATCCAAAGAACTATCTTACAATGATTCGGGGGAAATACTTAGATTTTAGTCCGAAAAATGTAAGGTTGGCATTCAACTTACCCATGATGCAAGGAGATGCACACCCCTACACAAGAAGGGTTAACTTTGATCAAAGGTTGGACCAAGTCCTTAGGGACATATGTGTTGAAGGAGCTCAATGGAAAATAGACTCCAAAGGCAAGCTGGTTCAATTAAGAAGACTAGACCTCAAGCCTGTGGCTAGAGGATGGTTGGAGTTCATCCAACGCTCCATCATCCCCACTAGCAACCGATCTGAAGTTACTGTGGATCGGGCCATCATGATTCATAGCATCATAAATGGAGAGGAAGTAGAAGTTCATGAAATCATCTCCCTTGAATTCTACAAAATAGCCGAAAGGCCCTCTACCTTGTCAAGGCTAGCTTTTTCTCATCTTATTTGCTATCTATGTTACTCGGCTGGAGTCATCATAGAAGGAGACATCCCCATTGAGGAGGACAAGCCCATCACTAAGAAAAGGATGGAGCAAACAAGAGAGCCCACTCATGGAATCCAAGAGACGCATGAAGAAGCTCATCACCAAGAAATCCCGGAGATGCCTCAAGGGATGCACTTTCCTCTCAACAACTATTGGGAACAACTCAACACTTCTCTTGAAGATTTGAGTTACAATATGGATCAATTAAGGGTGGAACATCAAGAACACTCCATCATTCTCCATGAAATTAGAGAAGATCAAAGAGCAATGAGGGAGGAGCAACAAAGGCAAGGAAGAGACATAGAAGAACTCAAGGACATCATTGGTTCTTCAAGAAGAAAGTGCCACCATCACTAAGGTGGATTCATTCCTTGTTCTTATTTTTCTGTTTTTCGGTTTTTATGCTTATTATGTCATCTATATTTGTGTCTCTGTTACATGATCATTAGTATTTAGTAACTATGTCTTAAGGCTATAAATAATTTCATGAATCCTTCACCTCTCTTAAATGAAAAATGTTTCTAATTCAAAAGAACAAGAAGTACATGAATTTCAAAATTATCCTTGAATTTAGTTTAATTATATTGATGTGGTGACAATACTTTTTGTTTTCTGAATGAATGCTTGAACAGTGCATAATTTTGATCTTGTTGTTTATGAATATTAAAATTGTTGGCTCTTGAAAGAATGATGAACAAAGAGAAATGTTATTGACTATCTGAAAAATCATGAAAATTGATTCTTGAAGCAAGAAAAATTAGCAAAAAAAAAGTGGCAAAAAAAATTAGAAAGAAAAAGAAAAGCAAGCAGAAAAAGCCAATAGCCCTTAAAACCAAAAGGCAAGGGTAAAAATGATCCAAGGCTTTGAGCATCAATGGATAGGAGGGCCCAAGGAAATAAAATCCAGGCCTAAGCGGCTAAATCAAGTTGTCCCTAACCATGTGCTTGTGGCATGCAGGTCCAAGTGAAAAGCTTGAGACTGAGTGGTTAAAGTCGTGATCCAAAGTAAAAAGAGTGTGCTTAAGAACCCTAGACACCTCTAATTGGGGACTTTAGCAAAGCTGAGTCACAATCTGAAAATGGTTCACCCAATTATGTGTCTGTGACATTTATGTGTCTGGTGGTAATACTGGAAAACAAAGTGCTTAGCACCACGGCCAAGACTCATAAAAGTAGCTGTGTTCAAGAATCAACATACTTAACTAGGAGAATCAATAACACTATCTGAAATTCTAAGTTCCTAGAGATGCCAATCATTCTAAACTTCAAAGGATAAAGTGAGATGCCAAAAGTGTTCAGAAGCAAAAGGCTACAAGTCCCGCTCATCTAATTAGAACTAATATTCATTGATATTTTGGGATTTATAGTATATTCTCTTCTTTTTATCCTATTTGATTTTCAGTTGCTTGGGGACAAGCAACAATTTAAGTTTGGTGTTGTGATGAGCGGATAATTTATACGCTTTTTGGCATTGTTTTTAGGTAGTTTTTAGTAGGATCTAGCTACTTTTAGGGATGTTTTCATTCGTTTTTATGCTAAATTCACATTTCTAGACTTTACTATGAGTTTGTGTGTTTTTCTATGATTTCAGGTAATTTCTGGCTGAAATTGAAGGACCTGTGCAAAACTCTGATAAAAGGCTGACAAAGGACTGCTGATGCTGTTGGATTCTGACCTCCCTGCGCTCGAAATGGATTTTCTGGAGCTAATAAACTTCAAATGGCGCGCTCTCAATGGCGTTGGAAAGTAGACATCCAGAGCTTTCCAAAAATATATAATAGTTCATACTTTATTTGTGATTAGATGACGTAAACTGGTGCTCAACGCCAGTTCCATGCTGCATTCTGGAGTCAAACGCCAGAAACACGTCACGAACCAGAGTTAAACGCCAAAAACACGTTACAACTTGGCGTTCAACTCCAAAAGAAGCCTCTGCACGTGTAAAGCTCAAGCTCAGCCCAAGCACACACCAAGTGGGCCCCAAAAGTGGATTTATGCATCAATTACTTATCTTTGTAAACCTAGTGGCTAGTCTAGTATAAATAGAACATTTTACTATTATACAAAGGGTCCTTTTCCCTTATTTTCGAATTCACATCATATTTTGGGGGCTGGCCATTCGGCCATGCCTGGACCACTATCACCTATGTATTTTCAACGGTGGAGTTTCTACACACCATAGATTAAGGGTGTGGAGCTCTGCTGTACCTCGAGTTTTAATGCAATTACTACTCTTTTCTATTCAATTCGACTTGTTCTTATTCTAAGATATTCATTGCACTTCAACATGATGAATGTGATGATCTGTGACACTCATCATCATTCTCACCTATGAACGCGCGTGACTGACAACCACTTCCGTTCTACCTTAGACTGGGCGTATATCTCTTGGATTCCTTGATCAGAATCTTCGTGGTATAAGCTAGAATTGATGGTGGCATTTGACAAACCCCATTTTGAGGGTTTATCTTGTGCTTAATTTAGGGGATTTTATAACCTTTTACCCACATTTATTCAATGAAATAGCATGGTTTTATAACTTCTCCCTTAATTGTGCTTAAGAGTGAAAACATGCTTTTTAGGACTTAAAATAGCTAAATCTAATTCTCCTTGATTCCATTATATGCCTTGATATGTTTGTTAAGTGATTTCAGATTTAGGAGGCAAAGCTTGGATCAAGGGAATGAAGAAAGAAGCATGAAAAGTTGGAGAACTCATGAAGAAATGAAAGAACCGGAAAGCTGTCAAGCCGACCTCTTCGCACTTAAATGACCATAACTTGAGCTACAGAGGTCCAAATGATGCGGTTCCAGTTGGGTTAGAAAGCTAACATCCGGAGCTTCGAAATGATATAAGATTTGCCATAGTTGCTACAAGTATGGTGGCGCGCACGCGCATAGTACGCGCACGCGCCGTTGCTGCCACCTAGTCCACTTGAAGCAAAACGTGGCCAGCGATTTTGGAAGCCTTGTGGGCCCAATCCAACTCATTTCTGATACTATTTAACCCAAGGAGTGAAGAGGGAAACATAAGTTAGTTACCATTAGTTTAGTTTAGTTTTAGAAGTAGTTTCTAGAGAGAGAAGCTCTCACTTCTCTCTAGAATTAGGATTAGGATTAGGATTAGTTCTTAGATCTAGGTTTTAATCTTTGCTTTCTTCTACTTCTACATCTCAATTCTTTGTTGCTACATTCATCTTCTTCTATTCTTTTATTGTAATTTCCTTTATGTTGTTCTTATACTTTGTTGTAGATCTACTATTGTTCCTTCCATTTTCTTTCAATTCAATAAGAGGTAATTCATAATAATTGTTCTTCTTTGCTTTTCTATTGTTGATCTCTTGCTTTTGTAGTTAGATCTCTCTTTAATTCTTGCATTTAATAATGTTTACTTCTATTGCGCTCTATGTGTTTGTTGAAATGTCTCTTTTAGTTTTAGTGTAGATTTTGTTCCTCTTGGCCTAGGTAGAGTAATTAGTGACACTTGAGTTATCTAATTCCTTTGTTGATTGATAATTGGAGAGATTGCTAATTGGTTTGGAGTGCACTAAAGCTAGTCTTTCCTTGGGAGTTGACTAGGACTTGTGTCTCAAGTCAATTCATCCACTTGACTTTCCTTTATTAACAAGGGTTAACTAAGTGGTAGCAATGAACAATTCTCATCACAATTGAGAATGATAACTAGGATAGAACTTCTAGTTCTCATACCTTACCAAGAGCCTTTTATAGTTGTTAGTTTATTTTCATTGCCATTTACTTTCATGTCTCTTATCCAAAACCCCAAAACAACTCAAACCAATAACAAGACACTTTATTGTAATTCCTAGGGAGAACGACCCGAGGTCCAATACTTCGGTTTATAAATTTTAGGGGTTTGTACTAGTGACAAACAACTTTTTGTATGAAAGGATTATTGAGTGGTTTAGAGACTATACTTTACAACGAGATTTCATTAGTGAAATTCTAAACCGTCAAAAATCCATTCGTCAAAAATGACGCCATTGCCGGGGAATTGCAATGGTGTTGTGTTATTGGTTATTGTATATATGTGAATATTGTGAATAGCTTGATTTTTGGATTGCTTGCTAGTTTTTGCTAGTCTTAGTATTTCATTTCATTATTTCTTATTAGTTTTTGTTCCTTATTTTCTCTTTCCATTATGAATTCTCATTTTGGCTATGAGTGTGATTACAACTATGTTGTAGGTGATGAGGACTATAATGGAGATATGTATCAAGGATGGAACAATCAAAGGTGGGAGGAGCCATATGCATATGATCAATCTTCATGGCAACAACCTCCTCCACCAATGCACTATGAAGAAGAGCCATTCTATGATGCATACCAATCAAATGGCTATGGTGAATCTCCTTGTGACTTTCAAGAACCACCACCATATGCCTATGATCCATACCCTCAACATAATTCTCAACCATACTCACAAGCCCCTTCTTACCAACCACCTTCATATGACCCTAATCCATATCCATCACACCAACCAACTTTTGAGCCATATGAGCCATATATGGAACCACCACAATATCAACCCTTTCAAGAGCCACCTCCTCCATATTATTACCAAGATGAACCACCTCCAATATATGAAAATTTTCAACCACAAGATGAATACTACTTTTCACCACAACCTCCCATGGAAGAATACTCATATCCATTGATCCAAGAGCCACATGATCCTAATCATATTATCCAAGAGGAACAAGAGTCAAGGGATCGTCTCAAGGAAGCATTGGATCAATTTCAAGCAACCATGGAGTGTGTTGTGCAACAAGTGGAAAGAGTGGAAAACATTGAACCACCACAACTCTACCAAGAAGAACCACCTTCCTACTATGAACCCTTCCCCCAAAATGAGGAACCCTTCCACCCACCCCAACCTCTAATGGATGAAACCCTTGGTGTTCTTGTTCAAGGGCAAGAAGAGATGAAAAGGGATGTGCAAAATTTCATGGCCGCCTTGGATGCGGTAACAAATCAATTAGCCTCCCAATGCTTGAACACTCAAGGAACTCCCATGGCTCAAGAAGAGCATAGCATGAAGGAGAGATTGGAAATTCCGGTGGGAAATGAGGGAAGTTGCTTTGTATTGGAACAATTGAAAGAAGCTTTAATTGTTGAAGACAAGGAAGAAGTGGTAGAAGACTTAGGAGATGCGGAGCTCCCATGGGAACATAGAGTTGAAGAAAACCCCTCCAAGATGATTGAAATTGATGCTAGGGAGGAAAGTGCACACCTTCCAAGGCATACTCCATATGAAGACTTGGATGGGATAGAGCAAGAATTGAGTTCCCTTGGTGATGAAGATCAAGCATCAAGTCTTAGTGGTGAAGAATCCTTTGAGCATGAAGAACCTTCTCCGGTTGGATTTGAAAACGTGGAGGAGGTAAATTTTTCTCACTCTCCCTATTATTATTTGAGTAAAGGAAAAGGTTTAGATAAAATTGTTGAACAAAGGATTGAGATCAAGAGATCTTGTGAAGAGGTGGAAGTCCCTAGAGATAGACGAACGAGGGTTGGTTACGCTTTGTCAAGATCTTTGGAAGCATCTTTGCCTAGGTTGCCATCTACACCTTCATTTGAGTGGGTAAAATTCATTTCTATTAGCTTTATTATCCCACTTGAATATGGCTTGCTTGAAACGGATGGTCAACTTAGGATGCTTTGTGGGATGAAGCGTAAGCGAAAGATGTTTCGTGGTTGGCGTTGCAAATCAAGGCTCATTATGGTTGATGCATCAAACATGAGATATAAAGGTTGGAGTAGTGCTCAAATAGATGGGTCTAGGAGGATTGTTGGCCACTTCATAGAGAATTCACCTTACTCACCACCCGGATGGACTAATAATGATGATCAACCTCAAGAAGGGTGTGAAAATAAAGTGTGGGATCCCGGATTACAAGAAGAGGATCAACTTTGGGAGCCCCAAGCTTGTGAAGAACTCCATCAACACTTGGCTCAATCCATGAAGAATCTTGAGGCACAATGGAGAACCAAGCATTGGTGGGAGTTCCAAGATGAGTACAAGCACAAGCCACCTTGATGAGGAGCTCCCCATAAGTCCAACTTAAGGACAATAAATAAAAGTGCTAGGTGGGAGACACCCCACCATGGTAAAATCCTTTCATTTTCTCTTTTTGTACATATTGGTAGAATTAGTTTAAATCCTTGTTTTGATTGATTTGATGAGTTTAATTGGTATTTTAGTATGTTAAATAAGGTTTTAGGGTGTTTTGGTAGTTGCTTGGAGGTTTGGAATGCTTGGATTGGTGCAAAAACATAGCAAAATTTTTTTGAAAAAACAGAGCACCATCCACGCGTACGCGCACTGCATGCGTACGCGCACATCATGCATTTTAGACCATCCACGCACGTGCGCCATGCGTGCGTACGCGTGGATTGAGAAGTTCCACATTCCATACATTTTCCAGAGAGTTATGCCTATGCCACGCCAACGTTGTGCCTTTGGCACAACCCCACTTGCGCGCATGCGCACATGGCGTGTACGCGCCACTCTCGAAATACACCATCCGCGCGCGCGCGGCATGCGCGCGTACGCGCGGATTTCCTTCCTTCACCAGATTTCATTTCTTCTCCTCTTTCTATTTCTTTCCTTTTCCTTTCTTCTTCCCTCCTCCTACCCCTCATCCAACACTTCCAAACACCATTGATAACCATTTATTTTAGTTAGTTAATTAGTTAGATAGTTAGTTTGTTAGATAGCTTTAGTTTGGTTCTCATTTTATTTTCTCCATTTTCTTCATAAGTGTTGGATTATTGACTTTGTTTACTATGCATTGCTTCCCCCTTATTGCCTAAATGCTAATTTAGCATTAATGTTTTTAGATAATCTTTGTTGGATCCTATGATTGAGGTTATATTTTGCTACTTGGTCTTGAGTTTTTCATGCTTATCTTTTGAAAAATACCAAGTGATGAGAATTGCCTTCGAGCTTGTAACTCTTCTTGAATTACATGATTTGGCCACCATGTGATTTGAGCCTTATTTTGTGATTAGGCAACCTCTTGATGATGGATGATGTTGTGCATTTACCTTAATGCATTGTGTTTCATGATCATATGCATCCATATGTGTTTGGCTTGAATGCTTTCATGCTTCTTTAATGCTTGTTTTACCTTACAAGTTTACTTAAAGCATCTCAAGCATACTAGAATGAGTAAAGTGCATGCTTCTTTGGTGACATAGCTTTTTATGCTAATGTGTGTTCTAAACCGCGCAATTTAGAATTCACACACATATTTGTCATTAATGTCACACTAATTCACTCACTCAATTCTAGTGATTTACCTCATTCCAACAATGTATGCTTCCTTGCTTTTATATCTTCTCATCTTATGGTGTTATATTTTTGTTTTTTTATGATGAATGCACCACAAGCAAACATGGAAGCAAGACCTAGAACACGTAGCAATCCGGAGAGTCGCCGTACCCCCTTGCTCATCTTTGAGTGCACAGAGGACGGTGCAAACTTTTAAGTGTGGGGAGGTCGTCTGACTGGTCGGCAAGTTTAGGTGACAAGTTTCTAATTCCAACACTTTTGCATTTCATTCTAGGATTTTAGGATTTTTACTTGCATTTTCTTATTTTTGCATATGTATACACAATAAGCTTAGTCAAAATAATGAAAATTTTCAAGATTTCTATCTATAGGGCACCTTAATTGATTTGAGTGAAAACTTTTCATAAAACTTGCTTGAATTATATATCTTGTGGATCATGTTTTGAGCTAAGAACACAAGCAAGTGAGATTTGAGCCTAATGGTGTGGTTACATCTTATAACCACTTATTTTCCTTCTTGTGTGCATTATTCTCTTTCTATGATTGTAATCTTTGATTTGTTTGATTCTTTATGTCCATTATTTTGTGTATTCATGCATTTATATGATTGAGGCCATCATTTCATTTAACTCACTTACCCAAATAGCCTTACCTTTTATATTCTTTTGTTAGCCAAATTTGAGCCTATGATTAACCCACTTGTTCTTAATTTTAGCACATTACAAGCCTTAACGCGGAAAACAATAAATGTCCTTATTTGGATCTTTGATTGGCTTAGACTAGTGTGTGTGAGTATCATTCAAGTGTGGGAACCTTGGGACATTGGGTGAATAAAAGGGTAGTTTTGTATTTTTATTGAAAATATTGGAAATTGGGTACATACTCATATATTGATCAAATGTAAAACCTTATGCATTGATGTTCTTATATATAGAAAGAAAAAAAAATGAGAAAAACAAAAGAAAAAAAAAAGAAGAAGAAAAATAATATGGAAAAGAAAAAAAAGAAGAAAATAGAAAAAGAAAGAAAAAGAAGAAAAATAATAAGAAGGGGACAAAATGCCCCAAAGCGAAGCTCAATAAGATCAATGCATAAGTGTTGTGAAACGAAAAGAAAATGCACGAGTATGTGAAAAAGTGAGAAAAATGGGTAGTTAGATTAGAACTTAATTGTATAGGATGTCATAGGTTAGGTGGGAAGTTTAAGCTTATCAAAGATTCAAATTTCAAACTCACTTAACCAAATATGCATCCTACCTTGCCCTAGCCCCATTACAACCTAAAGAAAAGACCTCATGATACTTGTATGCATGCATGAAATATATGTCGATTGTTAGAAGAAAAACAAATCTTGGAAAGCATGATTAGGAGAGAATTGAGTGAATCAACCCTAAACACTTGAGTGAATAGAGTGCAAATACATCCGGTGAGGGTTTGATGCTCAATTACATGTTTCCACCAATGATCATCTCCTTTCATGCAAGTTTGTAAAAATATTTAATTGCTCAATTCAATTGTGGTTTGGCATGGTTGTTAATACCTTTTGCCCTTGTGCTTATATATGCTTCTTGGGAATTAATTTATTTTGACCAAGCAATTGCATTCATGTAGATAGTTGCATATAGGTAGATTGCATTTAGTTAGTTTTCATTGAATAAATGTTGATCCCTTTGCTTTCTCTTGGTTTAAGCATGAGGACATGCTTGGTTTAAGTGTGGGGAGGTTGACAAACCCCATTTTGAGGGTTTATCTTGTGCTTAATTTAGGGGATTTTATAACCTTTTACCCACATTTATTCAATGAAATAGCATGGTTTTATAACTTCTCCCTTAATTGTGCTTAAGAGTGAAAACATGCTTTTTAGGACTTAAAATAGCTAAATCTAATTCTCCTTGATTCCATTAGATGCCTTGATATGTTTGTTAAGTGATTTCAGATTTAGGAGGCAAAGGTTGGATCAAGGGAATGAAGAAAGAAGCATGAAAAGTTGGAGAACTCATGAAGAAATGAAAGAACCGGAAAGCTGTCAAGCCGACCTCTTCGCACTTAAACGACCATAACTTGAGCTACAGAGGTCCAAATGATGCGGTTCCAGTTGGGTTAGAAAGCTAACATCCGGGGCTTCGAAACAATATAAGATTTGCCATAGTTGCTACAAGTATGGTGGCGCGCACGCGCATAGTACGCGCACACGCCGTTGCTGCCACCTAGTCCACTTGAAGCAAAACGTGGCCAGCGATTTTGGAAGCCTTGTGGGCCCAATCCAACTCATTTCTGATGCTATTTAACCCAAGGAGTGAAGAGGGAAACATAAGTTAGTTACCATTAGTTTAGTTTAGTTTTAGAAGTAGTTTCTAGAGAGAGAAGCTCTCACTTCTCTCTAGAATTAGGATTAGGATTAGGATTAGTTCTTAGATCTAGGTTTTAATCTTTGCTTTCTTCTACTTCTACATCTCAATTCTTTGTTGCTACATTCATCTTCTTCTATTCTTTTATTGTAATTTCCTTTATGTTGTTCTTATACTTTGTTGTAGATCTACTATTGTTCCTTCCATTTTCTTTCAATTCAATAAGAGGTAATTCATAATAATTGTTCTTCTTTGCTTTTCTATTGTTGATCTCTTGCTTTTGTAGTTAGATCTCTCTTTAATTCTTGCATTTAATAATGTTTACTTCTATTGTGCTCTATGTGTTTGTTGAAATGTCTCTTTTAGTTTTAGTGTAGATTTTGTTCCTCTTGGCCTAGGTAGAGTAATTAGTGACACTTGAGTTATCTAATTCCTTTGTTGATTGATAATTGGTTTGGAGTGCACTAAAGCTAGTCTTTCCTTGGGAGTTGACTAGGACTTGTGTCTCAAGTCAATTCATCCACTTGACTTTCCTTTATTAACAAGGGTTAACTAAGTGGTAGCAATGAACAATTCTCATCACAATTGAGAAGGATAACTAGGATAGAACTTCTAGTTCTCATACCTTACCAAGAGCCTTTTATAGTTGTTAGTTTATTTTCATTGCCATTTACGTTCATATCTCTTATCCAAAACCCCAAAACAACTCAAACCAATAACAAGACACTTTATTGTAATTCCTAGGGAGAACGACCCGAGGTCCAATACTTCGGTTTATAAATTTTAGGGGTTTGTACTAGTGACAAACAACTTTTTGTATGAAAGGATTATTGAGTGGTTTAGAGACTATACTTTACAACGAGATTTCATTAGTAAAATTCTAAACCGTCAAAAATCCATTCGTCAGTATTCATGGGAATCCGGAAAGTCTAAACCTTTTCTGTGGTATTCCGAGTAGGATTCCGGGATTGAATGACTGTGACGAGCTTCAAACTCGCGATTGTTAGGCGTGATGACAAACACAAAAGAATCAAGGGATTCTATTCCAACATGATCGAGAACCGACAGATGATTAGTCGTGCCGTGACAGAGCATTTGGACCTTTTTCACTGAGAGGATGGGATGTAGCCATTGACAACAGTGATGCCCTACATACAGCTTGCCATGGAAAGGAATAAGAAGGATTGACGGAAGGCAGTAGGAAAGCAGAGATCCAACAGGGACAAGCATCTCCAGACACTTATCTAAAATTCCCACCATTGAATTACATGAGTAACTCTATCTTTATTTTCTGCTTTATTTATTATTCAAAAACTCCATAACATTTATTATCCGCCTAACTGAGATTTACAAGATGACCATAACTTGCTTCATACCAACAATCTCCGTGGGATCGACCCTTACTCACGTAAGGTATTACTTGGATGACCCAGTGCACTTGCTGGTTAGTTGTGTGGAGTTGTGACTAAGTGTGATTCACGTTTGAGAGCGCTACCAAGTTTTTGGCGCCATTTTTGATGATCACAATTTTGTGCACCAATAACATCTATAAAGAAGCCAAACACACGCAGTAATAAATCGGGAGATTATACTGCCGTTTAGCTATCTAGAATTGTAGAGGTCATACTCTTCAATAAAATCGTGCCAATCTCTCTCAAATGAGTACTTAGATTTAGATTCAAACACAATCCTCTTCATGCATGTGTTGAGCTGATCGAAACGATGGTAACCTACCAGCTTGTATGATATCTTCTATAGGATATGCCATATGCACCATCTATGGCGTGTGTTTGGTAAGGTGGTCTCTAACACAGAACGCATCTGCAGGCATTGATCTATTATAACACATTTGGGGACCTTTCCCATGCACTTCACCCAAGTCCGAAAAAGCCATTGGAATGTATGAGTCTCCTTATTCCGCAATAATACGCACCCAAGAAGTGTAGACATCCCATGGTGGTTGACCCCTACGAAAGACCCGAACGGCATGTCGTACCTAAATAATAGAAATATAAACACATGTAACGTAGGTGTAAAATCCAAATGCCTTAGCTGAAACAAAATCTAATGAAGTAGAACAAAAAAAATAATAATTTGGTACCTATTAGTCTTGTAAGTAGTGTCAAACGTCACGACATCACCAAAATATTCCCATGCAGCTCTATACCGAGCATCGGTCCAAAACACATTTCTAAGGCTATAATTTTGTCCACATCTATTTCAAAGAAAAAGTTCGGATTGAGCTCCTTCATCCGTGAGAAGTGCTTAAGTAACTCTTTTGGATCCATCTCATCCCCGAAAATGCATAAGTAACAACTAATGTAATTTCTAACATCCTTCTCTATAAAGGTGATGTTGGCAAGGCCACCAGCAACATTGGCTAGTGCCTGGTATGTCTTACTCGGTCAAATGCCAGCTTGGTCGTTTTGCTGTATCAGGTCCTTCACATGCATACTTAGCTGACGGTTTGCTGAGAACATTCCAGATAGCTTCGGATTAAGCGGGTGTGAGTGGAATACCTCTACTCGAGAAATCCTCCATTGTCTTGTCATCTTATCTAATGCTAAATAGCAACGGGCTTTACAGTTTGTTGAGGCCACTGTTTTCCTTCTCTTGGATGCCTTTACACGGGATGTGTGATATCCATCTCTGTTACAATTCAAAGCCTGATTAACAACCACCTTCTGTCCGTTTTTAGTCTCCTAGCCGATAGTTCTTATTTTGACGACAAAACCAATCCTTACCATATATCGGTAATAATATGCACGTGCATCTTCTAATGTGCCGAAGCACATTCCCTCCGTGGGGTCTAGCTCCTCGTCACCAATAGCTTGGTTTATGACCTGGAAAAAAAAAAAGAAAAAACAAATAAAACTCAACCTAATAGTTAACTATACAAAAGTGGCTAATTTCACTATCGCGTATAACAAATAAAACACACTACTGTAATTTTAGGTGCTGATTTCGTGCCATTATGGATGGTATTCATATGAACTTATTGATTGCATAAAGAATGAACTTTACGAATGTTATGCATATAACTAAAGTGTTAAAATTGGCAATTCACTAAATAGTACAGTATAAGTATAAATGCACATAAAAAATACACACACAAAAATCGGGTTATTACCATACCTCATCAGAGTTAGTAGAGGTGCACAAGACCCAGTCCAGCCCAAAGACCCGGACTGGACCCGGTGACTTCGAGACTAATTTGGCCCGGCCTCGTTATGGCCCGGTTAGACCCGAGGTTTCAATAGATAGCCCCGATTATTTATTAAATTGGGTTCTGGCCAAGCCTCGGGTCACCTGGTCCCAGCCCGTTGGACCCGTGTAGGCGTGCAGTAAAAAAAATAAAAAAAATATGCATTATGTTTCGTGCCTTTGTGTTTAATGTTCACAATTTCACTCTTCAGGCTCACACTTCACAGCCCATAGTATTCAGGGGCTAGGGCACAACACACACTCTCTCTCACTCAAACTCATTTCCCTGAGGCACAGCGCCGCAGCCCCAACGGCCAGCAGAGAGCTCCTCCTTCACACCTTCATGCCATTTGTGCTTCTTAATCATACCTCACTCTCTCCTTCACCACCAATCTTCTTTAATTTTTTTGTTGTCCCTTTTTTCACCTTCTTCCTCTTTCTCCACCAAGTCTGATCAACCACCACAACTGCTGACCGTCAAACACCGCGCGACCAGTAACTCGCCTTCAATTACCTCTTAGAGACTCAGAGTTCTCACCAATGCAGTGTTCATCGCAAGACGCAGAGCAGGTAATTTATTTTTGCTAAAAACTATTGATTTTCATTTTTTTTTTGTAACTACTGGCCTATTGGGTGCTAAATATTTCACCTATTTTATTTGTTTTGTTATTTTTTTTTGGGAGAACTAATGAAATTGTTGATATTTTTCTTGCCATAATTGGTTTAATTTTGAGAAAAACTAACAAAATTGATTTTTTTGTGTTTAATTTTCTGGTTTGTATTTTAAATATTTCAATGATGAGAGTTACAAGCTAGACGAAAGTAGGAAGAAGTTGTTGATCAGAGATAGGAATTAACAATTCAAAAGAATTGGGAGTAGGGACAATAATTTGAAATTATAATTACTGGCTGCCTTAGCAAATTATTGGAAGTAGGAATAATAATTTTATTTTTATAATTTGCACCGCCAATAATTATAATTGATCCTTTCCACTTTAAATTTGATTGTTATTTAAAAATCAAATTTTTTGGTTTGTGCACTTTATGTTATTGTGAGTAATGCTTTGGTGAGTATTGAGTAATGTTAGCTGCTCTACCTTTACTTCACGTGCATTTCAACCTACCTTCAATTATTATCTATGTCTTACTTCACTTAAGTCTTACAAGAATAAGAATGAGACTGACATACTTATGAATCTTTCTTATTTGTTTTATTTTTTTTGAATTAGTAAATTAAACATTTAATTCTATTTTCATTTGTTATTGTTAAATGATGAGACTAAACACTTGTTTAAGTATGCTCAGTTTTATTTAGATATATTGTATTTATTCTCAGTTGTTTAAGTATGTTTAATTTTTTTTAGATATACTGTTATATGAAACTTTTTTATGTTTAGATAAATACAAATGGGAGGAGGAGATTCTAGTTGTATTGCAGTCTAAAGTAATGAGGATAATAAAGTTATGGACATAGAGCCTGAGGTTGCTGCTGTCGAGAGACAGCAAGCTAACGAGGGACAGCAGGCTAACGAGGGACAGCAGGCTACTCATAAGGGTAAAAAGTCTTATGTTTGGACGTATTTTAAACAGGTTTCATTTAGTGAGAGTAATGGAGAGCACAAGGCCAAATGTAATCACTATCAAAAAGCATATATATGTCATCCAACTAGACATGGCACAAATTCTTTGAATAAACACTTGAAATTTTCTCACAAGTGGATATTTACAAAAGCAGACAAAAATGGGACACTTCATGGCTATATGTCTAAGGTTGGTGAAGAATATGAAGTTGACAAAACTTTCAAAGTCAATGGCTATAGCTTGGAAGATTGTAGGAAGGCAATGGCTGAGTTTATTATCCTTGATGAACACCCTTTTAAAGTAGTCGAAGGGATTGGGTTTCGCAAAATGATTAATCAATTTGAGCCAAGATTCATTGTACCATCCAGGATGACAATGTCAACAAATTGCTTTCATCTTTATTTAGATGAGAAGAAAAAACTTAAAGCAAAAGTCATGTGCTCGAGTTTATTTGACATCAGATTGTTGGACATCAAGTCAAAATCATAGCTACATGAGCCTAACTGCACATTTCGTTGATGACGACTGGAAGTTACAAAAGAGAATTCTCAATTTTTGCTTGATTGAGAACCACAAGGGAGAAACAATAGGGAGAGAAATTGAGACATGTTTGAGAGAGTGAGAAATTGAAAAGGCCTTTACAATCACATTAGACAATGCATCTTCAAATGATGGGGGCTATCACTTACCTTCAAAGAAAATTAGCTACAATGGATGGATTGGTGTGCGGAGAAAAATATTTACAAATGAGGTGTTGTGCTCATGTTCTCAACTAGATAGTGAATGAAGAAATTAAAGAGCAACATGCCTCCATTGAAAGCATTCGGAATGCTGTTAGGTATGTTAGATCTTCTCCAAAGAATTAAAAAATTTAAAGAATGCATTGAGGCTGAGTTGATAGAGTCTAAAAGTCATGTTTGTTTGAATGTTCCAACTAGATGGAATTCCACCTATCTAATGTTGGAACATGCTAAAATTTTTGAAAAAGCTTTGATAGACTTTATGATAAAAAAACTGAATTTTTTATATGGTTTAGAGGGGATAGTCGGGGTAAAAAAAAAAGTTGGTCCACCCACATCACTTGATTGGCAACATGCTAGACTATTCATTGATTTTTTGAGAATCTTCTATGAGATTACTTTGTATTTCTCATCTTCTTTACATGTTACTTCAAACAAATGCTTTCATGAGATTGCATCTATAAATTCTCAACTAACATCTTAGAGCCACAACAATTCTGAATTATTGAGAACTATGGCATGCTTTATGAAGGCTAAATACGATAAATATTGGAGACTAGTTGACAAGTTTAATCCTTTGATACTTGTTGCCGTTGTTTTAGATTCTCGATACAAATTTAATTATCTCTCTTGGTGTTTGGAAGATGTATATGATAAGGAAGTGGCTACTAGTATGACTAGTTTTGTGAAATTTACATTGGAGATATTGTACAAATTTTATTCAAAAGAAATTGTAGATGATAAAGTTCTTAATAATGGTGGTGGTTCCTCTAGAGCTGTTTTGGATGATAAAGATAGTGGTCAGTCTGGTGCTACGAATGTTGCTGCAAATAGAGTGAATTTGTGAAAAAATAAAAGAAGGAAAAAGCTAATACAGATAGCAAATCAGATGTTGAGAAATATTTGGCCGAAGATCCTGTAGACGTGGAAGATGAGAATTTTGATATATTGGCTTGGTGGAAATTAAATGGATCAAAATATAGAATTCTTTCTCCCATAGCCCGTGATGTCTTCGGTATTCCAGTTTCAACTGTTGCATCTGAATCATGCTTTAGTACCAGTGGGCGTGTGGTTGATCTTTACCATAGCTCTTTGTCAACAAATGGCAGAAGTTTTAATTTGCACCCAAGTTGGTTGTATCCTTCTAAGAAGATCATGTGGACGTGAAGATGAGAATTTTGATATATTGGCTTGGTGGAAATTAAATGGATCAAAATATAGAATTCTTTCTCCCATAACCCATGATGTCTTCGGTATTCCAGTTTCAACTGTTGCATCTGAATCATGCTTTAGTACCGGTGGACGTGTGGTTGATCTTTACCGTACCGTAGCTCTTTGTCACCAAAAATGATAGAAGTTTTAATTTGCACCAAAAGTTGGTTGTATCCTTCTAAGAAGAGATTTGAAGAACTTGAGTTTGATCAATTTGACAGCAGTGACAAGATTGTTAATGGTATATTTACTTTATGATATCTTTATTCTTTTTATTATTTAATTTAATTCATATAATAATCTTGAGAGACTAATTTTTATGTTTTGCAGATGTTACTAACACATCCACACAATAAGAATCAAGTTCACAACCTTAAGAGCAAACTACGAATCAAATGAATTTTGTGCTATAATTGTTTGCTACTTAATATTTTATTGTTATTGGTTGGTATGACACTATAAATTATTATTATTATTATGTTAATCTTGTGTTGGTTGTTAACTTTGTTTTAATTGTCTTTTGAACTTTGAATGTTTAGTGTGTAATTGACATAATTATTATTATGAAAGTTTAAATTATTATTATTATTAGATTCTAAATTATTATTATGTGAATGTTGAAATGTTATGGAATAATTATTTTCAAAATTTAGAGGTTCAAAAGATGTAGAATCCAACTTTTGGTGATGTCGTGATAAAGTTGATCAAGACCCGGACTTCAACCGGTTTAGATCCGACTTTAGTGTGACCCAAAAGTAACATGATTTCATCGGGTTTAGGATCGGGTAAGGGTCTCATAAATAGACCCGGTCATTATTTAGGGTCGGGTTCAGGTCACGGTGAACCCGGCTTCACCTAGCCCCATGTGCACCCCTAAGAGTTAGTGTAGTTTTTTATATTTTCGAAAATTGGTTGACTAACAACAATCTCGTCGAGTGAGTTCGTCTGTTATTCAAATTCTTCAGCACCTTCTGCCATAGGTACCGTATTAAGGTCGAATTCAAATGCCATATTATTTGCAATGATAAGCGCAACTTCTTGTAAAAATTTTTGGTTTATACATTATTGTACTTGCAATAGTATTATTCTTGTGATTTTTGAATGAACATAATTGAATTAACGGAACATATATATTAGGGTAGTTTTCATGTTTCATATCTCTATTAAGTCATGATAAATGCCTTAACGGATAAAAAATCAATTACAATTATTAAATATAATTGATATTAATCATATTATCATTATCGTTCTTTATTATTATTAATCTTTATTATATTCTTAAATATAAAAATCGAATTATAAAGAAAATATTAAATATTGATTACAAAAATGTTTAATAGTAAGAAGATATAATATTATAATTAATATCATTGATAAATAAAATTGATAAAAATATGATATGTGAGATAATAAAAAGTCAAATAAACAAATAAGACTTATTAAATAATATAAATAAAATAAATTATAAAAAATTTTAGTTAATTATGTCTAAAAAAATTTTGTTTGCAAATTGTTTTCATTCGTATCAGCGTATATATGTCAACTTTTTGCTCATTATCTTTTTCTTCTTTCTAATAATTTTTCTCTCTCTCTCTCTCTCTCTCATTATCGCTGTGCCAAAATTCATAGGGCATGATGATGCAAACCATATTGATATTCCCCATACATGCATGTATATGTAGCTGTCGTGGCCCGGAAGGAAAAACAAGTGGCTCCCATGCATATTTGTCATCATTGACTTCAAAATTTCAAGGGCAGTAAACCCTAGAAGAAAAAAAAGAAAAGAAACACTGCTCTCACCCTATATTAGAAGCTAAGGTCAAACAATTAAAACAAACAAGAGCTAAGGGCTAAGAAAAGGCTATCGTCTTAGCCTTTTCAAATGCCGCCAGGTATTGTCAATACTACTTATATTAGTCCATGTGTTCATAAATTAATTATATTAAACTATTTTAAATATATTTGACCTCAAAAGTAAAAGCATGATTGGATAGGAAATTATCTTCTACAATTGAATTAGGTTCAGATATATAATTAAATAAATGCATCCTAGACTGTTTTACAGTGCTTCGGTTCCTAGGATAAAGATAAATAATATTAGAGTGCAAACCTATTTAAGAAACATACCTAAATAAGTAAACAATTTTAGATATATTTTTTCCTTTTTCTATGTATAATATGACAATAATAAGAATAACTATTTTTAAATTAAAATATTATCTTTTATGCCAAAAAAAAATACTTTTAACTTTTTATTGTAAGAATTATCTCTGACATCATCCGAAATTTTAAAATAACAGTGATGAGAATTTTTTTAATGAAATTGTTCTTAATAGCAATTATTATGAAATAATGATAACTAAATTATGTAAAAAATAATACTTTATCTCTTCTCTTTATTTTTATATATCATCTCAGAAATAATTTATAATCGAGTAAGGTATCATTTTTGTCCCCAACGTTTAGAGTAAGTCCTATTTGTATTTCTAACGTTTAAATCGTCTTATTTGTATCCTTGACGTTTATAAAAGTGATTCATGTTATCCTACTATCAATTATACTAATAAATCAAATTATATTTTTCAATTATTCTTACATGGATGTATTCATTCTCATTAGGTCTCATTTAGATGTGTTCGATCTTAATATTATACCCACTATTTGTGTTTAGATTCAATTATTTTTAGAAAAGTGAATTATGTAAATGTTGTAGAATTAGTTTCAACTTTTGATGAGTTATTTTTCGGAGTGAATCATCGTTCTATCAATGTATTCTACTCTAGAAAGAGATTTTCAAACCAAACTAAACGCTCATTGATGTGTAGTGACGGGTAATATAAATCTTTTATATACTAAAATACAAATACACAAAAAATAATTTACCAAAATAATAATAATAATTTTAGTTCTGATTTTAATTATAAAATATTTTTGTATATATTATATATAGCATGAATCATTGCATATATGTTTTTTGTATAGACCAGATGCTCTAACACAAACAAAGTCAAAACAATGTGTGATGAGTTTTCCTTTGTAAATAATTTTGTTTTTTCAAGGACAAAAATATATATAAATAATTGTAGGCCAATATTAATATATTTACTAAACGAAAAATATTATAAGTATTTACTAAGTGTTTTTATATAATTTGATTGAGACCTATTAATTATAAAATTTAATACTAATTTAAAGCAGTGTAATTCAAATTATATATGGACAAAATGTTTTAATAACTCGAATGAGAGTAAAATGAACTACATGCACGTAAATATTTTTAATTTAAAGTGGATTAATTCAAATTATACAAGTAGCAGCTCAAGGCCATTCGAATTAGTTTCATTCAAATTATCAATGAATGCCCCTATAAATATAATTCGAGTTAATTTTTTTAATGTATGAAATATAAAATATATTTTTAAATTTTTTAAATTATTAATTTTTTAATAAATTTACAAACAATTAAAAAAATGATTTAAAAGATGTTAGGAGTACTATAAAAATTTGTAACGTCCCCAATGACTTAGATAAATATATGCATGTACTAAAACTTTAAATAAAATACTCGAGATAGTCAATAATAATTTAAAAATTAAAAAATATATATTTTTATCATCTACTTACCTGTATTATCGGAATATATAAATTTTTATAGTACTCCTAGCATCTTTTTAACCCATTTTTTTAAAATTGTTTTGTATGGAATAATTTTTTAAATTTAAATATTATTAATTATGTAGAGTTTTTTATTTAAAATTTGAGTACATTCATGAATATTGCATTTAAATTTAATCTTTTTTTAAATTTTTTAATTTTTTAAATTATCATTGACTATGTAGAGTATTTATTAAAATTTGATCATGTTGATTTACCTAAGTTATGAGACATTACAAAATTTTATAGTACTTTATACTTTTAAGCTATTTTTTAATTGTTTTACTGATAAAATATTTTTTGTATATAATTTAAATAAATTTATTAAAAAATTAATAATTTAAAAATTAAAAAAATTTTTAATTCATGCATTAAAAAACTGAACTCGACTATATTAGAATATTTATGGTAATTTGAATGAGACCAATTAGAATACTTAGACTGATACTTTTGGAAATTCGAATTAGTTCCAGCTTCGAATAGAGCTATATTCACGTGTATGTAAAGTTTATCCTCATCGAATTACTAAAATTATTTCCTTCGTGCATAATTCAAATTACAGCTACTTTAAATTAGTATTAAATTTATAATTCTGATAGGCTCATTCGAATTACATAAAAACACTTTATAGATCTTATAATATTTTTCATTTTGATAGATATGTGTAATATTGACCTCCAATTAATTATTTATGGCATTTTGCCTCTTTTTTTTTTTCAAACCTAACTCATGTTTTATTATGGAAGCTACTAGTATTGTAGAGAGATTTGATGTTTTGAGCACAATCAAATTTAACAAAAGATTTGGTTCCTTTACTTATTGTTAAAATTATGAAGGTTTTTTTTCCTGTATATTTCATAAATTTATTAGCAAACCCATTTCAGAAATTATTAGTTACATAAAACGTTTGAACATTTTTCTTTTAAATAGAGGTCTGCTATACATACAAGTTTTTTGTCTTACAAGTCTTATAAATTGGTATAAGCTAAGCCAACCAAAACACACATTAACACTCTACATTAAAGAGTAAATAATGCACGTTATTGCCACTTCATGTTTCAAACGCGCTATTCCACGATGCATATAAATGATATTTTTTTTCTTTTTCCCATGAAAACGAGTTTCTTGCCAAATTTGAGGATAATGAAATTCAAGAAATAACCCAAAATTACAGAAATAGCACTCAAACGATTACATAAATATACTCAAAGAATTACAGAAATACCCTAACGGTTACAGGAATTCAGCCAAACGATTATAGAAATATACCTCAAAGAATTACAAAACTAACCCAAAGGATTTAAGAAATATACCCAAAATTTGTTGAAGTACACCTTATGCATAATTGAGAACTCTTTTTCTCCTCCTCATCTTCTACTGCTTAATTCTTTCTTCAAAAAACGTTTCAGAGTTTGATGTCAAAAAAACATGGAAATCGAGAATAACAAAAAAAAAACAGAAAAAAACACGTAAATAAAGAAGGAGAAAGAAAATGCAAAGAAACAAAAGAAAGAAGAAGGTGCAGTGAAAACGTGCAGTAATGGTTGAAGAGGAGAAAGAGAAGGCAAGAATACGAAAAAAGAAAAGAAGAAGAGGAGGAAGAACGTGCCAAGAGAAGAAGAAGGTAATTATAAAGATTTGTATAAAAAAACGCTTATATGTGAAGAATTTCTCTTTTAATAACTCAAACAACTTCTTTAATTTAAATAGTGTAGAGAATCCTTAACTATAAAGAAAAGATAATACGTACACCTTTTGAAATACTTTCAAAATACAATTCAAAATAGGGACATATTCACTGTTACATCCAGCGAAATACCTAAAAAAGTAAAATATGGAAAATTTTCAAATTTTGTCCAATCATGTATTAAATTTTTTATTTAAATAAAAATTTACATATAAGGGTACCATTAATAGTGTTGTTAATAATGTTTGAAGGTTTTTTTTTCTTTTCAGAAAAGAGTCAAATTTAAAGAAACAAAATAGTCAGAAGTATTTAAAAATTAGAGGTAGTCATTATATATACAAGAGTATCCATCACTGTCATACCAATTTTCTTTTTTTGTTTCCATAATTTTGTTATAATATAATAACAGAATAATATTATTTTTTTGGGTGTCAATAATATTCTTTACTTGAATTATATATATATCTTAGGAAAAACTGGTTTTGCCATAGCCAGATTATCACCCACCTAAATTAAAAAAAAAAAAGGATATATATTATTAGCACCCTATAAATGGTCGTTCGTGACACTAAGTGTGAATAGTAGTGATGTGTACATGTATACTTAGTCATGAAAGTCAAAGACAGAATTAAAGCTTACAACTACAAAGAAAAAATTTCCTTGGGTACAGAAGAAAAGACTTTATTAAGAAAATGTTGAGTGCTACAATTATAAAAAATACAAAAATCTAAACTAAAAAAAATAATAAAATTTATGTTAAAACTATACAAAAAAGGTTATAGATTTTAACAAAAATTTATAAAAAAAACAGAAAAAATTATAAGCAACAACACAATAAAGCAAACACACACATATATGATAACAACACTCAAGATATAATAGTAATGTATATCAGGCTTCTATATTATGGTTACTGCTAAATCTATAGACTGTATTTTATTCTTTGTTTTTTAAATTGTGACTTTTTAAATTAGGAATTTATGACTAAATTATATGTATTTATATTAAATTTATTAGGAAATTTCTTTCTCTTTTTTATAAAAACATTAAAGTAAAACAATATAAATTAATCGACACTACTTGGGTTGAATAAGATGTTAACGGTTTGAATGATTGAGAAACAGGGGTTCACTAATAATAATTTTAGTCGTATATAAATAAAGAACTACTGAACCAGCATCAAAAAATGAAAGGTAAAAATAAAAAAATCACTCACACACTCAAATGCCTAGCAAACATTGTACTTGATTAGCTAGCGATTCAAGTGATGATTAGTAAGAGATAAATTTAGGTGTAGTCGACTTTACGTGAAGTTATTATCTGAGAATCATTAGATGAGTCTCATCTAACGATCTCAGATATCACACTTTAAGTAAAGTCAATTCACCTGAGTTTCCACATATAAGATATTTAGATTTGGATCACTCAATGTTATTAATCGGAATAATTATTATGGTGTATCTTGAAAAGTTTATTTCTGTATTATTAGTATATATACTGTATATTGTAAAATACAAAATTAACAATCATAAATTAAATAAACCTTCAAAAATCAATAACTATATAATTTATAAATATATATAATTAAAATAATTAAACTGCATGTACGTTTTGCAATTTAATCTTTCAAAAAGATCATAAGTAGCAAACATTACATTATTATTCTCCAAGATCAAAACCTCTCCTAAAGTCAAACCCTTTTTTTCTTTTCGGCTGGAATAATCCTTTAGTTTTTTTTTTATTTCCTATTACTGATTTTTCCTTAGCATTGATCTTATATTCAGTTTTTGGAATTAGGAGAATAATATGTAGTGTTTTTGGATTTTTTTAAGATAATAGTAGTATTTTTTTCAATAAAAAATAAATTAATATCTAAAAAAGGATAAAGAAATAAAAAGAAATTTTTATATTTACAAATAAGTAAATTAAGAAAAAATATAAAAAACAAATAGAAAAAAATTTAAACATATGCATAAGTAAAATAATAACTTAATTGTGTTTACCGGAATGTTGTTAGCCTTTTTTTAACATATAATCAAAACTAATCGAATTCTATGAGAGCTTGTTCCCTGAAATCTCGTTTGTAATACCAAATTCCTCCACAAATCAAAGAATAAAGAACATCTAAGGTATGAAAGAGGTAAGTTAAAGGACTCTATATTAGCGTCTCCACAAAAAATAAACAATG
The DNA here is from genome assembly GCF_003086295.3 of Arachis hypogaea. Taxonomy (NCBI): domain Eukaryota; kingdom Viridiplantae; phylum Streptophyta; class Magnoliopsida; order Fabales; family Fabaceae; genus Arachis; species Arachis hypogaea. The sequence goes on from NC_092038.1 coordinate 14,109,620, forward strand.
CATGAGTGATTCTGGTGACTTGCAGATTGGACAAGTTGCCAGAGTGGATGGGTATTGCTAATGGATGAGAAGCAGAACAGGAAGCTTACTATGAAAAATTTTCACGCAAAGAGCAAAATCTTGTGAGGGATTTTCAATTTCCATAAATGACTCCAAACTAGCCTCTATTGCATGAAGTTTGGACAAAATTCAATGAAAGTATAGTAAAATTGGTAAGCAATCCTGGACCTTGATGCAAGATCATATGTTTTTACTCTATTCATCACCTATTGAATTATGTCACCTTCTCCTAGAATTATAGAGAGGATTCGCTAAACAATTTCTGGAGGGAAAAGATTTGA